>NC_142115.1:32137500-32437500 GCF_056152115.1 Neolamprologus brichardi
CTGTTTCCTGCCTCACCATCTCATTGTTTTTTTGATCTCTTTCTTTCTCTTTGTGCAGGCATGCCCAGCATCCTTGACTGGACAGATGATGGCTTCAGCATGTGTTTTGGCATCAACCACTTGGGGCACTTCCTTCTAACCAACCTGCTTCTTCCTCGCCTGAAGGAGTGTGCCCCCAGCCGGGTGGTGACCCTCACATGCTCCACTTACAAATACCAGAAATTGAACTTCCAGGACCTCAATTACAACTTACTTCCCTTCTTCACCTACTGCCGCAGCAAGCTGGCGAATATCTACTTCAGTCAGGAACTGGCTCGCATCACTGACGGGAAAGGAGTTACTTCATATGCTGTACACCCTGGTAAAACCTTTTATCAACAGTTCTCTTCAATTAGTTTTTATTATGTCTTCTTTCTATAATTTTGGCTTGAGGTAGAATGGTTAAAAATGAGAGATTTTGTTTTACCCTTCCATCTTTATCCTTCAAGAGGTACATTTTCCTAACAAAGCTTGCAGTTTTACTGTAAAAAAACAAAACAAAACAAAAAAACACCCTCTCCCCTTCCTTTTTATACAATATTTGGGAAGTCTCTTCTGGTTTTGAAAAGTGAGACCAATGTTAAATGTGGTTAAATCTGCATTGTTTCTCATAGCCAGCAGGGGGCGACTCCTGGTTGCAAAAAGAAGTGCTTAGTCTTTGAGAAAAAACTTTTCACCTTTCTTGATCTATGACTTGAACAACCTGTTGAGGTTTCAAGTGCAAGTTTCACAACTTACTGAATGAAACATGCAGTTGATTTTTTTTAAAATTATGGTGTCTTTAGAGTCAGAGAAGGCAATAAAGCAGGGTTTCCTTTGGGATAACTGTTTGGGTCTGCCGTGTTATTAATGAATCATGTTTCACATGAGCATAATCCATGGTTTTTCAGTCAGATCCACCTTTGCTCACAAAACCATTTAGAGAGAATAGCAGTATAGGAGATTATGATTTTTCGTTTTATTTAATTACCTGGATGAGGAAAAAAATTGTACCATGCATGATAGCTGAAATTAACAGTACCAAACTCTTCCACCGCATCTTGACTGTTTGATCCATTGTAGTGATGTACAGAGGCAAAAATACAAACTTGTGTCATTCAACTATTTAAAGACCTAAAAATTTAATAATTATCCTCATATCTTGGATTTTTATGTTACTCCAGGTTTTGTGCAAAGCAACTGGACATGCCACTACTCTTTCCTGTTCCGGATGCTGATGCAGGTGATCATGTGGATGTTTTTTGTGCCGTGTGAGATTGGAGCTCAGACTGTCATCTACTGTGCCGTGTCAGATGAAGCTGCCAAACACAGCGGGGGGTACTTCGTCGACTGCCGACCTGCAGTGCTCCGTCCTTTTGCAAAAGATGCAGGTGTGGCCAAAAAGCTGTGGGAGGCCAGTGAGAGACTGGTGAAGCTAGCTTAACTGAGGAATCTGAAGGCACTTTTGAAATGA
The DNA here is from genome assembly GCF_056152115.1 of Neolamprologus brichardi. NCBI lineage: Eukaryota > Metazoa > Chordata > Actinopteri > Cichliformes > Cichlidae > Neolamprologus > Neolamprologus brichardi. The sequence continues at coordinate 32,138,993 of NC_142115.1, forward strand.
CCCCACCCCTTCTTGTCTTTGTCTATATTATTTCAGCAGATTTTGTTATGTTTTCGTGAACATTTTGCTGTGTAAATTCTCTTTTATGTACTTGTGTATTTCAAGTAAAATACTTTATTTTACAAACACAAATTTTTGTGGAAGACTTACTCTGCCTTATTTCTCTTGCAGTTGTACATGCATATTCATTTAATGAATCAGTGACTTCATGGTTTAAACACTTCATTTACAGCATAATTTATGTGGTGATTGTTCAAACAGGACGGGTTATATTTTGATAAAGCAACCACAATAGTATGAGATATCTATCTGTATTAAAGGCTCTTCATAGGGAGTTTTACAGTTTTTAAATTGTTAATGAATCAAATTGCACCCTGGGCTGTTGAGAAGATGTGGTGTCAGTTTTCCTCCAGGGAAGCTAATTTGAGTACTCTCAACTTTGCTGAATGGAGCTCCAGACCATAAAAACACAAACACTGTAAATCAAACAAAGAGATAAGTAGCGAGTCGATTGAAAAGGATATTTCAAATATAAGAAGCAAGTGGTGAAAACACTGGAGAAAGACGGATGAAGAATGGTGCTTTACTGCTGTGGAATAAGAACAAGCTTGTGTACGCATATAAAGCAGTCTGACCACCTAAACAATATCAAGGCTGATTTGCTAACTCTCATTTCTTGCTTATATTATATTTAATTAGCAAAAACTCATCTGAATTTGTGTGGACATCATTTCTCTGTGTTTATATCCACCAGGTAAAGCAAAGCTAACACTTCCCTTACAGATTGTCTTAGGGGTAAATTCACCATCAGTTTGTCAACATTTAGAGTTTTTTCATTTCTTGGTAAAATGTACTTTAAGTTATTTTTTGTTTAGAAGTAGCTTTTTATCCATACATGCACTGCATATGAGAAGCTTGGAAGCACTTAGGCCTTAAAACTTTTGGTTGGTTTTTAAAAAGTAAAGAATGCCTATATTGGATCATATATTACCAGGCAATAAATACAGTGAGAAGTTAGTGTATGTTAAATTCACTTTTAAAAAAAGGTGATGGGGGAGCACATAGAAAATCTTCCAATTGATACAATTGGGAAAGAATTTAGTAACACAAACTAAAGGGAAATACATGAGGAGTCTGTTGTTTATTAAGATGCTGCATGCAGCAAAGATCAGGATATTAAAGCTGTCAGTACTAAAACTAAAACCAAAACATTTTATCTAAATGAATTTGAAATTCACTTTACATTCATTATTTTCATCACAGGTATCTGTGCTGTGACAAAGTAGGTTTTCCACATTTTTTCATTTCATCAGGTCTGATGGGAACATTGCACAGGTTTTCAGCCCCACCTAGTTCTGTCAAACGTACTAGTAAAAGCAAAGGACAGAGTGTTTTCCATTAATAATGAATTTCCAAATATCATTTAAGTTAAGAAACACCGAGAGAGAAACACTGTCAACACAACAATAACTAAACACATTGACTGTGGCAGCCTTCACTAACAGTGGTTAGCAGATGATCTCACAAAGAGTAATTGTGAGCGCTGGTCTTATGTCGTATGTCACACACAGGTGTCGCCAATGCGTGTCACGTCACAGAAATGACCGTTTGGACTCTGCAAGAGAGCATCAAACATGGGACATTGAAAGGTAGAAGAAAGTTTTATTCTCTGATGAGTAAACATTTAACCTTGATGGTCCTGATGGCTTCAAACTTTACTGGCATGACAAACAGATTCCACCTGAGATGTTTTCTAATTACCACAGTGGACAGGGCACCATAATGGTCTGGGGTGCTTTTTCCTTCAGTGGAACAATGGGACTTCAGGATGTGCAGGGGCGTCAAACGGCCGCTGAGGACCTGTTCCCCATCCTCTTGTTATCCCTGTGTGTATTTAAGCCCTGTGTTTTTCTTGGTCTGTGTTGTGATCTCCCTCATGCCATACTGTGTGTTCTGCCACACAGTAATTTGTTTAGCTTTGCGTGTTTCCAGCAATAAAGTTGTTTTGAGTGCACTTTTCACCTCCTGGAGTCTGCACATTGGGTCTCCCCTACCTGCCTGCCGCACACAGTGCATGACAATTGGATCCTTCGGCTCAGTGCTGGTGAAATTTTTGTGGGTCTTCCACTTGACTTTTTCTCTGTCATAACTCTCATGGTCATTTAAGAAATTCAAAATGACTGTCTTACTTTGTGCCCCCTCAGCAGCAATGGCACACTGCGAGAGACCGTACCTATGCAGTTCAACAACCTGACCACAAAGGGCCTTTGCCATTAGAACATCATAAAAGTGACTACCTGAAAGATAATGACAATGAATTCACATTTTTACATTTAAAGGCATGTGGTCCTAAACTTTGGATCAACTGTAAAACTACCTGTTTCAGTTGTTTTTTTTTTAATGCTCAAATGTTTTGTCTCACTCCCATTTCTTCTTGTTGTAAGTTGAAGCTCTACTTGAAGCCTTGTTAAGATCCATCCATCCATCCATCCATCTTCATCCGCTTTATCCGGGGCCGGGTCGCGGGGGCAGCAGCCTAAGCAAAGAGGCCCAGACCTCCCTCTCCCCAGCCACCTCCTCCAGCTCATCCGGGGGAACACCAAGGCGTTCCCAGGCCAGCCGAGAGATATAATCTCTCCAGCGTGTCCTGGGTCTGCCCCGGGGCCTCCTCCCGGTGGGACATGCCTGGAACACCTCACCCAGGAGGCGCCCAGGGGGCATCCTTGTCAGATGCCCAAACCACCTCAGCTGGCTCCTTTCGATGTGGAGCAGCAGCGGCTCTACTCTGAGCCCCTCCCGGATAGCCGAACTTCTCACCCTATCTCTAAGGGAGATGCCAGCCACCCTTCGGAGGAAGCTCATTTCCGCCGCTTGTATCCGCGATCTCGTCCTTTCGGTCACTACCCACAGCTCGTGGCCATAGGTGAGGGTAGGGACGTAGATCGACCGGTAAATTGAGAGCTTCGCTTTTACACTCAGCTCCCTCTTCACCACGACGGACCGGTGCAGCGTCTGCATTACTGCAGCCGCAGCCCCAATCCGTCTGTCGATCTCCGGCTCCCTTCTCCCATCACTCGCGAACAAGACCCCGAGATACTTGAACTCCTCCACTTGGGGCAGGACCTCATCCCCGACCCGGAGTGGGCACTCCACCCTTTTCCGGCTGAGAACCATGGCCTCAGATTTGGAGGTGCTGATCCTCATTCCCGCTGCTTCACACTCGGCTGCGAACCGCTCCAGTGCGAGCTGGAGGCCCTCACCCGATGAAGCCAACAGAACCACATCATCCGCAAAGATCAGAGATGAGATCCTGAGGCCACCAAAGCGAAAGCCCTCCGCCACTTGGCTGCGCCTAGAAATCCTGTCCATAAAAATTATGAACAGAACCGGTGACAAAGGGCAGCCCTGGCGGAGCCCATCACCCACCGGGAACGAGTCCGACTTATTGCCGGCAATGCGAACCAAGCTCTTGCAACGGTTGTATAGGGATCGAATGGCCCGTAGCAATGGGCCAGACACCCCATACTCCCGCAACACCTCCCACAGGACACCCCGAGGGACACGGTCGAATGCCTTCTCCAAGTCCACAAAACACATGTAGACTGGTTGGGCAAACTCCCATGCACCCTCAAGTATCCTCGAGAGGATGAAGAGCTGGTCCAGTGTTCCGCGACCAGGACGAAAACCGCATTGTTCCTCCTGCATCAGAGGTTCGACTAGCGGACGAACTCTCCTTTCCAGCACCCTGGCATAGACTTTCCCGGGGAGGCTTGTTAAGATCCAACCATGCAAAATAAGATTTTTTGCCACTTTTCAAGTGGTCTTGAACTTTTGATTGGGACTGTATATTATTACATATTATCTGGATGTTGTGTTCAGTTTGACCAGTTTATCAGTCCTGTCTCCTGATATTATGACTCTTAGTAAGAGTTTTACTGGAATAATAAATATTATATAAAAAAAGTCTGGCAACTGGGGAAAAAACTGTCCCATATGTGAAAAGAAATCTTGATTTTCCAGGAAGGAACTTTACACTGAAAGAAATTCTTTGCTGGGAGACTCATGTGAAGAATCATGTGAGACAGAAAAGCGAGGGAATTAAATCGTCGTGTGTAGTAGTTGTTCTTAGTGGACGATTATGTCATTATAATATATATTACAGTAATATGTTGAACTATTAATGTATTAATATAGGATTGTTTGCCCTTTTTTTTTAACTGCTGTGCCATGAATAACATGAATAACGCTATATTTGAATGTCGATCCTTGGTGTACAGAGGTAGGTCGGTGCAGTCTAAACTCAAACCAGAATTTAAACAACGACGCATATTCATGTTGGTTCAGCTAAATGTTTTTTTCTGAAGCATCAGAGGAAGTTTGGTGGAGTATTCAACATCTGTAACACAGAAATGGCGCCATCTAGTGGGAATATAGCAAGTCCGTTACTATCAGCTCCACCCACAACAGAGTAAATGAAACTTAAACTCATTGTCGACTACACTGGAGGCGCCATTACATTAAAACCTGCGCTCTGTACCGAAGATCACAATTTGGCGACATTATCAGGCAAAGAGGTCGTATTTCGGTGAGTCATAAAAAAAATTACGAAATGGCGGAGAAATTCGCACTTTTTGAAAATTCCCTGAGCTGCCATGTGTGTTCAGAGACGTTCAGAGATCCTGTGTCTCTGAGCTGCGGCCACAGCTTCTGTTCAAGCTGCCTGCAGAAATTCTGGGAACAAACTAAAAACAAAAACTGTCCCATTTGTAAAAGAAAATCTTCAAAGGATGAACCATCCATGAACTTTGCTCTCAAAGAACTTGCTGACTCCTTTGCTAAGAGACACAGTGAGAGCTCACCTGAGACAGAAAAAGAAAAAGAGGAAGAGAAGGAAGAAGAGAAGGAGGAGGTGGTGTGTGATAAACATCCAGACGTCCCTTACTGGTACTGTGAGGATGAAGACAGAGCTGTGTGTCCTGTGTGTGAGTTTTCTCTCCACCAGAGTCACAAAGTGGTTCCTGTAGAAGAAGCAGTCAGTGACCTGAAGGAGCAGCTGAAATCTGACTTAAAGTCTCTGCAGGACAAGAGGAACGAATACAAACAAGTGGAGGAAACATACAATGAAATGAGTGAACACATGAAGAAGCAGCTGTTGTCCACAGAGAGGCAGATCAGAGCAGAGTTCAAGAAGCTCCAGCAGTTCCTGAAAGAGGAAGAGGAGTCCAGACTGGCAGCTCTGAGGGAGGAAGAGGAGCAGAAGGGGAGGACTATCAGCAGAGAGATGAAGATGATTGAGGAGCAGATCTCCTCTCTGTCAGACAGCATCTCTGCTGTTGAAGAAGAGCTGCAGAAACACAGCGTGCCATTCCTCAGCAGTTATAAAGACACTCAGAGCAGAGCCAGAGCCCAGAGCTCAGTGTCAGATCCACAGCTGGTCTCAGGAGCACTGATAGATGTGGCCAAACACCTGGGCAACCTGTCCTTCAGAGTGTGGGAGAAGATGAAGGAGAAGGTCCACTTCAGTCCTGTCATTCTGGACCCAAACACTGCAAGTCGCCATCTCTATCTGTCTGATGATCTGACCAGTGTGAGGAATGGAGACACAGTGCAGCAGCTTCCTGATAATCCAGAGAGAAACACTTATGGTTCCACTGTTTTTGGCTCTGAGGGCTTCAGCTCAGGGAAACACAGCTGGGAGGTGGAAGTGGGAGACCATCCTGGCTGGGTTATAGGTTTAAGTAAAGAGTCAGTTGACAGGAAGGGAGAGTGTTTTGCTTCACCAAAACATGGACTCTGGTGTTTATTGCATCGCAGTGGAAAATACACTAAAGGTGGTGGTCAGACTGTGACAGTGAAGAAGAGTCTCCAGAGGATCAGAGTCCAGCTGGACTATGACAGGGGGGAGGTGTCCTTCTATGACCCTGAAGACATGACTCTGATCTACACTCACAGAGACACTTTCACTGAGAAACTCTTCCCATATTTCAATGTTGGAAAGGCAGGAGACGCCAAAACCTCTGATATCAAAATATGTCAGACTCAGATTTCTCTGAAAACTGCAACGAGGTCTCTGTGAACTTTTCTTCTCTTGTCTCATCCTTTTAGTTACAGCTTGTTTTGTGGTTGTTTGTTTTTCAATTTAGGCAACTCCTGTTTTTATTTTTTATGTGAGAAATTGCAGAAAGAAAGATTAGTATCTGAAGCATTTTATACAATGTGATAAAAATCATTTTCAAATCACAGTAAAATTAAATGATAAAAGTAATTTTTGCTTTGTATTCTTGCCATCTCTGTTTGAAGGTCCTTAAAACTTTATATTTATTTGTTCTTTTTTTGGTTGATTTTTTTCCTTTTTTGACAAATATATAGCAGTTTCAAGTCATTGGGTGTTCATGAAACAGTTTTTAAACATTTAAACAGTGCGAAGTTGAACATACTTCCATGTGTCAGACATTGATGAACAAGCACTGATAAATTTCACTTTCCTTTCCTTCATCAGTTATTTAGATCCATATCAGCTAATAACAGCATCGTGACAATTTGTGTTTTAATGGTTTCAAAATGATAAATAGACTTGACTCATAAATAATCCAAATGTCTGCTTTTAATACTTAACTGTCAGTGATTCATTTAAGTGATTTGCTTCTTTTAAATGTGTTTCTTATAGCATGTTCTCCATTACGTTGCAAAATAAGCCAAACTGTGTAGGTTGTCATAATAATTCAGCCATGTTTTTCTTTAAAATGTGTCATTGCAGAATAATGTTGACTGTCTGACATTTATTCAGTCGTATTCATACAAACTAAAGCTCATTCTTTGTTTTTAGATTGTTCCTAAGTTCTGTGTAAATTGCTTTGTCAGATACAGACACTGTTTTCTTTGCTACTGACTGACATTTATTTCATAATTGTTGAACATTTGTACAGTTGGAGCTGCTGTTTGTTCCAGTGTGTTTCTGTGAACTCTCACTTCATATTCCAGATCACATCAGCACATTCAGGATTTAATCTCGTTAACTGTGGATTTCCTGTTTTTCACCTCCAGAGCAAATATGATGAAAATGTCGGAAACATGAGTTCACTGATTTCCTGGATTATTTTCTGCCAATAAAAATATCAAAGTCTGGCTGCGTTTTGATTAGTGTATAAACATTGAAGGAAATTTGATCTCTTAATTTTTATTGTTTAATTCTTACTGTATTCAAACTGTCCTTTTATTGGTAACACATTAACACATCTTGTTGAAGTTAGAGAAACACGTGCATCACCTAAGAGAATAAAGCAAAAATCTGAAGAATCAGAGAATTTAAGGATTAATATTATTATACAGAAGAAATCTAAAGTGGCAATAAGAGACAAAGGGGAAAGTATAGGAGGAAACTTCATGTAGTTTATGTGTAGGGCTGCACAAAAAAACCTGATTATTATTTAATCGTTGATAATTCAAACAGAATGATGATTTATTAGAGGCATCAGTGACATTTTAGTCCCCACTGTGCAGCCCTGATGTTGTTGGTCAGACTGTGACAGTGAAGAAGAGTCTCCAGAGGATCAGAGTCCAGCTGGACTATGACAGGGGGGAGGTGTCCTTCTATGACCCTGAAGACATGACTCTGATCTGCACTCACAGAGACACTTTCACTGAGACACGTTTAATATTTGAAAAGCAGGAGATGCCAAAAGAGTCTAAGGGAGTTTTCATCATAGTTCAGTGAGATCTCAGTAATTTTCTGTTTTTTGGTTTATTTTTAATTTTTGTGTAAATGGGTATCATATTCTATCAACCTGTCCGTCAGAGTGTGGGAGAAGATGAAGGAGAAGGTCCACTTCAGTCCTGTCATTCTGGACCCAAACTCTGTTGTCTCTATCTGTCTGATGATCTGACCAGTGTGAGACTTGGATTTAAAAAACAGCAGATTTCTGACAATCCACAGAAAAACATGAAGTATCCCGACATTTTTGGCTCTGAGGGCTTCAGCTCAGGGAAACACAGCTGGGAGGTGGGAGACCATCCTGAGTGGAGTGTGGGTTTAATAAAAGTGTCAGCTGACAAGAATGAATCATTCATTTCACCAGAAACTGGAACCTGGTGTTTAAATTATGAGAGTGGAAAATACACTGATGTCGTTTATCAGACTCTGAGAGTGACGAAGAGTCTCCAGATAATCAATGACCGTCACCAAGAGACGCATTTATTAATGACAGCTCAGTGCAGCCTAAGTTCAAACCAGAATTTAAAAAGCGACGCATATTAATGTTGGTTTAGTCACATTTCTCTCTGAAGCATAGAGACTGTCAGCGGTAGTCTGGTGGTGTATTCAACATCTATATCACAGACACAGCGCCATCTAGTGGGAATATAATAAAATAGCAAGTCCATTACTATCAGCTCCGCCCCTAAAAGAGTTAAACTCATTGTCGACCACGTTGGAGACGCCGTCACATTAAAACCTGCGCTTTGTACCGAAGAACACAATTTGGCGGCATTATCAAGCAAAGAGGTCGTATTTCGGTGAGTCATTGAAACCAAACCCTGGAAAATGGCGGAGAAAGTCGCACTTTTTGAAAACTATCTGAGCTGCCATGTGTGTTCAGAGACTTTCAGAGATCCTGTGTCTCTGAGCTGCAGCCACAACTTCTGTTCAAGCTGCCTGCAGAAATTCTGGGAACAAACTAAAAACAAAAACTGTCCCATTTGTAAAAGAAAATCTTCAAAGGATGAAACATCTATAAACGTTTCTCTCAAAGAACTTGCTGACTCCTTTGCTAAGAGACAGAGTGAGAGCTCACCTGAACAAAAGGAGGAAGAGAAGGAGGAAGAGAAGGAGGAGGAGGTGTGTGATAAACATCCAGACGTCCCTTACTGGTACTGTGAGGATGAAGACAGAGCTGTGTGTCCTGTGTGTGAGTTTTCTCTCCACCAGAGTCACAAAGTGGTTCCTGTAGAAGAAGCAGTCAGTGACCTGAAGGAGCAGCTGAAATCTGACTTAAAGTCTCTGCAGGACAAGAGGAACGAATACAAACAAGTGGAGGAAACATACAATGAAATGAGTGAACACATGAAGAAGCAGCTGTTGTCCACAGAGAGGCAGATCAGAGCAGAGTTCAAGAAGCTCCAGCAGTTCCTGAAAGAGGAAGAGGAGTCCAGACTGGCAGCTCTGAGGGAGGAAGAGGAGCAGAAGGGGAGGACTATCAGCAGAGAGATGAAGATGATTGAGGAGCAGATCTCCTCTCTGTCAGACAGCATCTCTGCTGTTGAAGAAGAGCTGCAGAAACACAGCGTGCCATTCCTCAGCAGTTATAAAGACACTCAGAGCAGAGCCAGAGCCCAGAGCTCAGTGTCAGATCCACAGCTGGTCTCAGGAGCACTGATAGATGTGGCCAAACACCTGGGCAACCTGTCCTTCAGAGTGTGGGAGAAGATGAAGGAGAAGGTCCACTTCAGTCCTGTCATTCTGGACCCAAACACTGCAAGTCGCCATCTCTATCTGTCTGATGATCTGACCAGTGTGAGGAATGGAGACACAGTGCAGCAGCTTCCTGATAATCCAGAGAGAAACACTTATGGTTCCACTGTTTTTGGCTCTGAGGGCTTCAGCTCAGGGAAACACAGCTGGGAGGTGGAAGTGGGAGACCATCCTGGCTGGGTTATAGGTTTAAGTAAAGAGTCAGTTGACAGGAAGGGAGAGTGTTTTGCTTCACCAAAACATGGACTCTGGTGTTTATTGCATCGCAGTGGAAAATACACTAAAGGTGGTGGTCAGACTGTGACAGTGAAGAAGAGTCTCCAGAGGATCAGAGTCCAGCTGGACTATGACAGGGGGGAGGTGTCCTTCTATGACCCTGAAGACATGACTCTGATCTACACTCACAGAGACACTTTCACTGAGAAACTCTTCCCATATTTCAATGTTGGAAAGGCAGGAGACGCCAAAACCTCTGATATCAAAATATGTCAGACTCAGATTTCTCTGAAAACTGCAACGAGGTCTCTGTGAACTTTTCTTCTCTTGTCTCATCCTTTTAGTTACAGCTTGTTTTGTGGTTGTTTGTTTTTCAATTTAGGCAACTCCTGTTTTTATTTTTTATGTGAGAAATTGCAGAAAGAAAGATTAGTATCTGAAGCATTTTATACAATGTGATAAAAATCATTTTCAAATCACAGTAAAATTAAATGATAAAAGTAATTTTTGCTTTGTATTCTTGCCATCTCTGTTTGAAGGTCCTTAAAACTTTATATTTATTTGTTCTTTTTTTGGTTGATTTTTTTCCTTTTTTGACAAATATATAGCAGTTTCAAGTCATTGGGTGTTCATGAAACAGTTTTTAAACATTTAAACAGTGCGAAGTTGAACATACTTCCATGTGTCAGACATTGATGAACAAGCACTGATAAATTTCACTTTCCTTTCCTTCATCAGTTATTTAGATCCATATCAGCTAATAACAGCATCGTGACAATTTGTGTTTTAATGGTTTCAAAATGATAAATAGACTTGACTCATAAATAATCCAAATGTCTGCTTTTAATACTTAACTGTCAGTGATTCATTTAAGTGATTTGCTTCTTTTAAATGTGTTTCTTATAGCATGTTCTCCATTACGTTGCAAAATAAGCCAAACTGTGTAGGTTGTCATAATAATTCAGCCATGTTTTTCTTTAAAATGTGTCATTGCAGAATAATGTTGACTGTCTGACATTTATTCAGTCGTATTCATACAAACTAAAGCTCATTCTTTGTTTTTAGATTGTTCCTAAGTTCTGTGTAAATTGCTTTGTCAGATACAGACACTGTTTTCTTTGCTACTGACTGACATTTATTTCATAATTGTTGAACATTTGTACAGTTGGAGCTGCTGTTTGTTCCAGTGTGTTTCTGTGAACTCTCACTTCATATTCCAGATCACATCAGCACATTCAGGATTTAATCTCGTTAACTGTGGATTTCCTGTTTTTCACCTCCAGAGCAAATATGATGAAAATGTCGGAAACATGAGTTCACTGATTTCCTGGATTATTTTCTGCCAATAAAAATATCAAAGTCTGGCTGCGTTTTGATTAGTGTATAAACATTGAAGGAAATTTGATCTCTTAATTTTTATTGTTTAATTCTTACTGTATTCAAACTGTCCTTTTATTGGTAACACATTAACACATCTTGTTGAAGTTAGAGAAACACGTGCATCACCTAAGAGAATAAAGCAAAAATCTGAAGAATCAGAGAATTTAAGGATTAATATTATTATACAGAAGAAATCTAAAGTGGCAATAAGAGACAAAGGGGAAAGTATAGGAGGAAACTTCATGTAGTTTATGTGTAGGGCTGCACAAAAAAACCTGATTATTATTTAATCGTTGATAATTCAAACAGAATGATGATTTATTAGAGGCATCAGTGACATTTTAGTCCCCACTGTGCAGCCCTGATGTTGTTGGTCAGACTGTGACAGTGAAGAAGAGTCTCCAGAGGATCAGAGTCCAGCTGGACTATGACAGGGGGGAGGTGTCCTTCTATGACCCTGAAGACATGACTCTGATCTGCACTCACAGAGACACTTTCACTGAGACACGTTTAATATTTGAAAAGCAGGAGATGCCAAAAGAGTCTAAGGGAGTTTTCATCATAGTTCAGTGAGATCTCAGTAATTTTCTGTTTTTTGGTTTATTTTTAATTTTTGTGTAAATGGGTATCATATTCTATCAACCTGTCCGTCAGAGTGTGGGAGAAGATGAAGGAGAAGGTCCACTTCAGTCCTGTCATTCTGGACCCAAACTCTGTTGTCTCTATCTGTCTGATGATCTGACCAGTGTGAGACTTGGATTTAAAAAACAGCAGATTTCTGACAATCCACAGAAAAACATGAAGTATCCCGACATTTTTGGCTCTGAGGGCTTCAGCTCAGGGAAACACAGCTGGGAGGTGGGAGACCATCCTGAGTGGAGTGTGGGTTTAATAAAAGTGTCAGCTGACAAGAATGAATCATTCATTTCACCAGAAACTGGAACCTGGTGTTTAAATTATGAGAGTGGAAAATACACTGATGTCGTTTATCAGACTCTGAGAGTGACGAAGAGTCTCCAGATAATCAATGACCGTCACCAAGAGACGCATTTATTAATGACAGCTCAGTGCAGCCTAAGTTCAAACCAGAATTTAAAAAGCGACGCATATTAATGTTGGTTTAGTCACATTTCTCTCTGAAGCATAGAGACTGTCAGCGGTAGTCTGGTGGTGTATTCAACATCTATATCACAGACACAGCGCCATCTAGTGGGAATATAATAAAATAGCAAGTCCATTACTATCAGCTCCGCCCCTAACAGAGTTAAACTCATTGTCGACCACGTTGGAGACGCCGTCACATTAAAACCTGCGCTTTGTACCGAAGAACACAATTTGGCGGCATTATCAAGCAAAGAGGTCGTATTTCGGTGAGTCATTGAAACCAAACCCTGGAAAATGGCGGAGAAAGTCGCACTTTTTGAAAACTATCTGAGCTGCCATGTGTGTTCAGAGACTTTCAGAGATCCTGTGTCTCTGAGCTGCAGCCACAACTTCTGTTCAAGCTGCCTGCAGAAATTCTGGGAACAAACTAAAAACAAAAACTGTCCCATTTGTAAAAGAAAATCTTCAAAGGATGAAACATCTATAAACGTTTCTCTCAAAGAACTTGCTGACTCCTTTGCTAAGAGACAGAGTGAGAGCTCACCTGAACAAAAGGAGGAAGAGAAGGAGGAAGAGAAGGAGGAGGAGGTGTGTGATAAACATCCAGACGTCCCTTACTGGTACTGTGAGGATGAAGACAGAGCTGTGTGTCCTGTGTGTGAGTTTTCTCTCCACCAGAGTCACAAAGTGGTTCCTGTAGAAGAAGCAGTCAGTGACCTGAAGGAGCAGCTGAAATCTGACTTAAAGTCTCTGCAGGACAAGAGGAACAAATACAAACAAGTGGAGGAAACATACAATGAAATGAGGGAACACATGAAGAAGCAGCTGTTGTCCACAGAGAGGCAGATCAGAACAGAGTTCAAGAAGCTCCAGCAGTTCCTGAAAGAGGAAGAGGAGTCCAGACTGGCAGCTCTGAGGGAGGAAGAGGAGCAGAAGGGGAGGACTATCAGCAGAGAGATGAAGATGATTGAGGAGCAGATCTCCTCTCTGTCAGACAGCATCTCTGCTGTTGAAGAAGAGCTGCAGAAACACAGCGTGCCATTCCTCAACAGTTATAAAGACACTCAGAGCAGAGCCAGAGCCCAGAGCTCAGTGTCAGATCCACAGCTGGTCTCAGGAGCACTGATAGATGTGGCCAAACACCTGGGCAACCTGTCCTTCAGAGTGTGGGAGAAGATGAAGGAGAAGGTCCACTTCAGTCCTATCATTCTGGACCCGAACACTGCAAACCACTGGCTCTATCTGTCTGATGATCTGACCAGTGTGAGACGTGAAGACACAGAGCAGCAGCTTCCTGATAATCCAGAGAGAAACACAAAGTATACCAATGTGTTTGGCTCTGAGGGCTTCAGCTCAGGGAAACACAGCTGGGAGGTGGAGGTGGGAGACCATCCTGACTGGAATGTGGGTTTAATTAAAGAGTCAGTTGACAAAAATGAGTCATCCGTTTCACCAACATGTGGATTCTGGTGTTTAACACATCGCAGTGGAGAATACATTAATGTTGGTGGTCAGACTGTGACAGTGAAGAAGAGTCTCCAGAGGATCAGAGTCCAGCTGGACTATGACAGGGAGGAGGTGTCCTTCTATGACCCCGAAGACATGACTCTGATCTGCACTCACAGAGACACTTTCACTGAGAAACTCTTCCCATTTTTTTACATTGGAGAAGCAGGAGACGCCAAAACCTCTGATATCAAAATCTGTGAGACTGAGATTTCTTTGAAAACTGCAACGACGTCTCTGTGAATTCTTTTTTCTTTTCTCTTGTTTCAAGCTTTCTCGTTGTTTGTTACAGCTTGTTTTTTGATTGTTTGTTTTTCAATTTCGGCTACTCCTGTTGTTATTTTTTATGTGAGAAATTTCAGAAAGAAAAATTTAGCACCTGAAGCTTTTTATACAATAAGATACAAATTATTTTCAAAACACAGAGTAAAACAAAATCATAAATGTTATATTTTTTGTTTTGTTGCAAATTCAGTTTGAAGATGTTTAAAGTCATTAAGTGTTCATGAAACTGTTTTTAAACATTTAATCAGTATAAAATAGATGTGATATTGATAAACAAGCTCTGATAAATGTCACTTTCTTTACCTTCATCAGTTATTTAGATCAATATCAGCTAATAACAGCATCGTGACAATTTGTGCTTCTAATGTCTGCTTTTAATACTTAACTGTCAGTGATTAATTTAAGTGATTTGCTTCATTTAAATGTGTTTCTTATAGCATGTTCTCCATTATGTTGCAAAATAAACCAAACTGTGTAGGTTGTCATAATAATTCAGCCATGTTTTTCTTTAAAATGTGTCATTGCAGAATAATGTTGACTGTCTGACATTTATTCAGTTGTATTCATACAAACTAAAGTTCATTCTTTGTTTTTAGATTGTTCCTAAGTTCTGTGTAAATTGCTTTGTCAGATACAGACACTGTTTTCTTTGCTACTGACTGACCCGAAACATTTATTTCATAATTGTTGAACATTTGTACAGTTGGAGCTGCTGTTTGTTCCAGTGTGTTTCTGTGAACTCTCACTTCATATTCCAGATCACATCAGCACATTCAGGATTTGGTCTCATTGTCTTTTTCACCTGCAGAGCAAATATGATGAAAATGTCAGAAACCTGATTTCATTGATCTCCTGGATTTTTTCTGTCAATAAAAAAAAGATCAAAGTCTGGCTGCATTTTGATTTGTCTATAAACATCAAAGGAAATTTTATCTCTTAACTCTTATTATTTAACTCTTACTGTATTCAAACTGTCATTTTATTGATAACACCTTAACATTTTCTTGAGGTTAGAGAAACACTTGCATCACCCAAGAGAATAAAGCAATAATGTGAAAAATCAGGGAACTAGAGGATTAATATTATTGTACAGAAGAAATCCAAAGTAGCATAAGAGACAAAAGGGAAAGTAGAAAAAGCCACCTGAAGAGAAATGCTGGAGTGAGTTTGGAAAGACACCCTGTGAAGACTGGAGATAGAAGACAGCAGAAGTTCAGAGTTTAATGATGCTTTAACTAAAAGACAGAAAGGCAGCAGAGTTCATGTTCAAATCAAGAGGACAACACTGCATGTAGTTTATGTGTATTACTGCAGTTAGTTAGTTTAGGGGTTTTTCATTAGTTTCAGTCTTTTTAATTATTATTGTATGGAACGCATATGTCAGAGGCACGATTTATAAAACTCACTGTAGACTTAACTGTAAGCTTATTCTTACTGTTATAACAAACAGAACTTTTAACAAATGTGTTTTTTTTTATTGCAGGGAATAGGTAAGGTTAAAGTTTAAAAACAAACACTGAGCCTCACTTTTGATATTTTTAGACAACATGGAAAAACGTGGATCCGAACACTGTCTCACAGCCTTTTTGATTAAAATACCTCATATAGCACTAAATCTGGTACCTGAACACATCTTCATTTTTAACATATTTATGGCTGTGATGAACCAGCATCTCTCTCATGTGTTTTAATACCTGTGACATCAGAATCAATCAGAATCAGAATATTTTATTGATCCTTAGGGAAATGATGTGGGTTACAGTTGCTCTCGTACAGTGACAATAAGAAAAACAGAAACAAAAAAAAAAAACATAAAAAAAAAACAGAATAGATGATTAGACATACAATATATCAAGATATAAGGAATAGCACAATATATACAAATCACCAAATAATAAATATCCTGGGTTGACAGATGCGATTATAAATAAATATCCAGAAAATAGCAACATTACCAAGCAGGAAGGAGCATGTGCAAAAGGATGTAACTATTGCAGTGTTTACAGTGTGTTAGATGGAGGAGTTGTACAGGGAGATGGCCACAGGCAGGAATGATTTCCTGTGTCGTTCAGTGGCGCTTTTTGGTAATCTCAGTCTCCCACTGAACGTGCTTCCGTGGCTAGCCAGCATGTCATGGAGTGGGTGGAAGGTATTGTCCAACATTGTCTTTATCTTGGACAACATTCACCTCTCTGACACCGCCTTAAGAGAGTCAAGCTCCATACCGACAACATTACTGGCCTTACGGATCAATTTATTGAGTCTGTTGGCATCAGCAATGCTCAGCCTGCTGCCCCAGCATGCAACAGCATAGAGGATAGCTCTGGCCACAACAGACTCATAGAAATTTCTGAGCATTGTCCGACAGATGTTGAAGGACCTCAGCCGCCTCAGAAAATAGAGACGACACTGGCCCTTCCTGTAAAGTGCAGTGATGTTTTTGACCCAGTCAAATTTATTGTTTATGTGTACTCCGAGATATTTATAGTCCTTCACAATGTCCACGTTGACCCCCTTGAGTGTCAAAGGGGTCAAGGGTTTCCCGGTATTCCTAAAATCCACAATTAATTCCTTGGTCATGAGTCTGCACACAGACGTCGTGTTGAACAGATGGCGCTATGGTGAGGTCAGAATAACTAAGAGCTGATTACACTCAAAACTGAAACTTTTTTATCTGCCTTGAAAGTTAAATGTTGCTACGAGGGGCTTCATAGTGGAGGCAAAAGTGATGCTCAGATAAAGACAAACAAGGAGCCAAAGGAAGGAGGCAGCTGCAGGTCTCTCTCTTAAGGATGCAACACAAGATAAGCTCATACAGTGGCAATTAAACGTTATTAAAACAGCAAATAACTTTTATTGGTGTGGTTGGTTTTAAGGTTGATTTAAAAATTTGCATTATTTTCTAAACACAAGAGAGTTCAGCTTATTTCAATATATAACAAAGAAAATGAAGATATAATTTTTTCATTGTTAAAAATCGCGCAGTTAGAAGTAAACTGTGTGTCGAAAACATTAATAGATCAGGTCACCTGCTGGTTTGAAATACTCTCCTTCCTACCTTATTATGAGTAAGCAACAGGGGCACAGGCAATAATCTCGGAGTGGGCAAAAAGACGTGATAGAGGTGGATGGAAGTGAATTGAGCGTGGAAAATAAAGGTTTTCTACCACAGAGAAGGGCTTTTGAGTAAGTGGTGAAAATGGTTTTCGGGTAAATGAAGAGGGATGAATCATAATAAATTTAAATGAATATATTTTTAAATAATTTCTATTTTATTATTTCTAAATATGAATTTAATTGTAAAACATCTGGCAGCCTGTTCTTTGTGGGCGGGATCTATTTTCAATGAGCCAATATGGAACGTTGTGGAGGGCGGGGCCTGTTTCAAACATGAAAGCCAAGAGAATGGGGCCATGACGTCAGAAAATCTGACAGCCCGTTCTTTATGGGCGGGACCTATCGTCAATTAACCAATAGGGAACGTTATTGTGGGCGGGGCCTGTTTCAAACATGAAAGGCAAGAGAATCAGGCCATGACGTCACAGTCAACTCAAGTCCTTAAACAGCCAGCTGAAACTGCACACTAGACAAGCACGTTTCTTACCTACAGTCAGGAGCGATTCACTAGATGAACTTTTGTTCTGCTACCCTCAGTCAAATCTGAATATCTGATTTATTGTAACACAGCTTTGTTTTAAATGTCAAAAATGAGCAACCAGAAAGGAAAACCACAATTTATGTGCACTCTGCCAAAAAGTACACTGGATGACCTCATTAAGGTTAGGAAAGCCTTCCAAAACACTCTGTCTGAAAATCAGCTTTTAAAAGAGGATACAAAGGAAGCTAGACAGCAAATCAAAGAGCTGATGGCCCAAATTTCACTGATGCGTGCCAAGCTGGACCAATATGAGATCCAAGCTGGAGAACTCACTGATGAGTCAGTGTCACGCAAAGTGCAAATGAGGAGCACCACTAACGAAAAAGGGGATCAGGCTTGTTCAGATCAGGAAAAGACCAGCATCTTTGACCTTGAGATGAACCGTCTGGAAGAGCAGCTTCAGCAGAGGGACAGCGAAATCCTGATCCTGAAACAGGACAAGGACAGTCTGTCTGCAGAGCTCGCACAGCTTCAGAAAGGCAAGGAAGAAAAAATTATGTGCACTCTGCCAAAAAGTGTTCTGGACAAACTTACTCAGGTTAGGAAAGCCTTTCGAAACACTCTGTCTGAAAATCAACTTTTAAAAGAGGATTCAAAGACAGCCAGACAGCAAGTCAAACAGCTGTTGGCCCAAATTTCATTGATGTGTACCAAGCTGGAACAATATGGGATCCAAGCTGGAGAAGAAAAAGAGGAACAGACTTGTTCAGATCAGGAAAAGACCAGCATCTTTGACCTTGAGATGAACCGTCTGAAAGAGCGGCTCAGGCAGAGGGACAGTGAAATCCTGATCCTGAAACAGGAGAAGGACGGTCTGTCTGCCGAGCTCACAAAGCTTCAGAAACACGAGGCCCCTCTGAAAGAAACTCAGTGGAATCAGAAAACACAGACAGAAAATCTGGAGGAAGAAAAAGAGAAAGTTCTGGAAGATCAGAAACTGGTGAAGGACACAAAAGAAATGCAGAACAAACTGGACACGCAGAGGAAAGAATTAGCGGAGGCTAAGACGGAGATAGAAGACACGGCAACCCCAGAGTCCTCCTCATTAGAAATGCAGGAGGTGAATCAGAGCGCCGAGAAGAGCGGAGTCAACACGAAAACACAGACAGAAAATCTGGAGGAAGAAAAAGAGAAAGTCCTGGAAGATCAGAAACTGGTGAAGGACACAAAAGAAATGCAGAACAAACTGGACATGCAGAGAAAAGACTTAGCGGAGGCTAAGACGGAGATAGAAGACACGGCAACCCCAGAGTCCTCCTCATTAGAAATGCAGGAGGTGAATCAGAGCGCTGAGAAGGGCGGAGTCAACACGAAAACACTGAACATGGGGGAAAAGTTGTGTGTCCACAGAGTTATTCAGTTGGTCGTTTCACAGGCCATAGAAAAAGTCTCTTCTAAATACAAGCTCTTCACAGAGCACCTGACTCCTGACTGCATCAGCGATCGCCTGATTGAGAGAATCTGGCCTGAAATTGAGCTGAAACATTTGGACCTATCCCCAAAAAGGCTGAAAAAGATACACAAGGCCATTCTCAAGGATCTGTGCCAAACACACAACTGCAAGGAAAAGTATCTGATTTTTAATCTGAGGGAACAACTTGATAATATCACTGTCCCAACCTTCACCAAACACCTGTTGGCTTTACCAAGACGAGTACTCAGTGTCTCTAAAAACAGGGAAGAGTACAAAGAAGTGGTGAAAAATTTCACTAAAGATCTGGTAATGCACGCTATGAGCCGAGAAAATGAGACAGCGACATGGCATCCAGGAACATCAGATTTCATTATGCAGAGGCTTTCCAATAAGATCTGGAACAAAATCTTGTCCAAATCCTACAAAATGTCCTTAGAGAACATTGAACAGCTCAGCCTGACGGTGTACAACGAACTCCATGACAGGTGGCCTTCTCCAGTCTTCTTAATGAAGTCAAACAACCCAGTGGTTGACGAAGTAATCGTCAAAACCTTCAAAACACATGCCAAACTGAAGAGCAAAAATGTCATCCTTAGGGCTTTCTCATGTGCACGCTAAAATTCAACTGAAACGTGCATGTGACAAAACTCTGAAACTGACTTAAAATATGCATTTACATTGGGCAATCTAAATTTAATTTTAAAACCAGAGCGGTTAAAAAATAACCACTCTTCTCTTCCCAACTTCCTTCCCTCATCACCAACTGGCCGAGGCAGATGGCCACCCCATCCCAGAGCCTTGTTCTGCCGGAGGTTTCTCTCTTTTAAAAGTGAGTTTTTCCTTCCCACTGTCGCCAAAGTGCTTGCTCTAGGGGGTTGGAGTTTTGGTGCATTATTGTAGGGTCTTGACCTTACAATATAAAGCCCCATGAGGGAAGTGTTGTTGGGGTTTGGTGCTGTTTCTTAACGCAAAATGTCCAATTACAACAGGACATTTTGAGTTGAGAAACAGCACCAAACCACTAAACAAAAGAAAATAAAAATTAATAATAAAAAAGATCAAATTTAATATATTTGTGCTTTGTTCTATTTGCTTTAAATTTGCTAAGAATGTCATATCAGATCAGAGTTGTGTGTCTAAAAATATCATGTATCATAGCATCATTGTGTAGGCCAATTTGAAGTGGATGTCATAGTAATGTCTTTCTGTACGTGTGTACAAACCAGTGGTGAAAAACACAGAAGATACGCAAAAAAATCGAAAATCAACAAAAAATGAACAAGTAAATAAAAAGATTTTAACACATTTAAAGTGAATATTAAACAAAAGAAAACAAAGATAAATGACATAGAGCTGAATAGAACTGAATAATCTTTTAGAATGTGTCACTGCAGATTATTCTAAAGTGTTCTAAAATCAGGGTTCAGTATCTTGCAGGAGGAGGAGACAGGATTGAACTGCTCACTCTCTAATTAGTAGATGACTCACTGACACAAAGACTCACCATCCCTTTGAGTAACTGCACCCTTGCTGAAGCTCATTCACTTGTTGAAGTGCCTCTGATAAAGTAGGTCTTACAGACGGTGACCATCTGAAGCTGAAAAAAAGAGTAGAAGAACTCAGGTTAGTGATGTGAGAGTGAATGAATAGTGGCATTGTAAAGCGCTTTGGGTGCCTTGAAAAGCGCTATATAAATCCAATCCAGTATTAAACAGGTGGTGAATGCTGTGATTTACTAGGATTCTATGATGCTCATGCATTTTTTTTTCTTACACCACCAGTTATGATTCATTCCTGGGTCAGATTCATGTAAACTAAAGAAACATCAAAATAATTAAAAGATACAGGTTACACGGGGGAAAAAAAAAAAAAGGTTTTCTAACATACGATTGTGGCTCAAGAGTTGGGAGTTTGCCTTGTAATCGGAAGGTTGCCGGTTCTTGGTCATTGTGTCCTTGAGCAAGACACTTCACCCGTTGCCTACTGGTGGTGGTCAGAGTGGCGCCAGTGTCCGGCAGCCTCGCCTCTGTCAGTGCGCCCCAGGGTGGCTGTGGCTACAATGTAGCTGCCATCACCAGTGTGTGAATGTGTGGATGACTGGTTGTGTAAAGTGCTTTGGGGTCCTTAAGGAGTAGTAAAGCGCTATACAAATACAGGCCATTTACCATTACATTACACGATTAAATTCAATGCTATATTTTAAATATATTTTTACAACAGAGACACATTATGCATAGAAAAGAAAATGTAATTCATAGGATTTTTGTTAGTTGGTTTTTTTTTCCGGCTTTACAAGCAGTTAACAGAAAAACAATGGACCTCTGAGAATAGGAGCTAAAAATGATTGAATATATATATCAGTTTAGCCAAAATCGTAGCATAATTTATATAGTCACACTTAAAATTTCACCTCAATTTCACACGGTTCTTCTTTAGCATGGAATTTTCCTTTGACATCTATAACACAGAAATGGCGACATCTAGTGGGGACTGAGTCAAATGATAGGTTCATTACTATCAGTTCCACCCATTACAGAGAAAATAAAACTTACTTCTTTATCACAACACAGATACGTTTGTATGCTGGGATCTGAACTGACGAACTGACAGTGAGTGGATTATAACTGAAAAGGACTTTGTTTTGGTGAGTTCACCTATAAACTAAACTAAAATATCTGAAAATCAGTGGAAATGACTGAGAAACTTGCAATCATTGAAAATTTCCTGAGCTGCCATGTGTGTTCAGAGACGTTCAGAGATCCTGTGTCTCTGAGCTGCAGCCACAGCTTCTGTTCAAGCTGCCTGCAGAAATTCTGGGAACAAATTACAAACAAAAACTGTCCCATTTGTAAAAGAAAATCTTTAAAGGATGAACAATCGATAAACGTTTCTCTCAAAGAACTTGCTGACTCCTTTGCTAAGAGACAGAGTGAGAGCCCACTTGAGTCACTAAAAGAAAAGGAGGAAGAGAAGGATTATTATTATTTCATGCTGTGTTTAAAATAATTACATGCACTTTACAACATTCAGTTCAGGTCATGTTTGTTTAGCATTAGCATGCAGAAATGCCTTCAGGTAACCTTTTACCTCGCAGTATTAGAACAGGCTGCTCACCCTGAAAAAAGTAACTGCCACCTTAATGAAGCGGATGACACAAAGTACATACTAAGAGCTATAAGGTAACAAATGTTCTTTTCTTATTAATGATTTCTAATGAAAAGGGAAACCAAACACACTATAAACTGAGAAAAAGCGTTTAGGCGGAATAAATTCTCTAAAAATGATCTGATCAGTTTCAGTCTTGGTTGTTTGGTATATTCTCAGAACAGAGAATAAGATATTAAACTGGTAACTGGTGCATCTTTCACCTTTGTTTGGATAAAATGCTGGTTTGGGAAAAAAAAATCATGCCACCTCACACTTTACCAGTTTACCTACCACTGCATGTTGTTTAGAACATTCTCAGATTAATCCTAGTGAACAGTGATGCAGTGGTGAGTCCTGTCACCTGTTTGTGATTTTTTATTTAAATTATTTGATAAAGCTGTTTTAATTATTCTATTTATACACAATGCAAACGTGCTCATGAATGAGTTGGCTCTCTGTGTTTTGAGGGCCATAAGCTTTGTCCGGCACTATGCCTGTGCTGAAATATTGAAGAGTGGACGTAGAGCGCTTGAGGGTCCTTTTTTTGCTGATAATGGTTACAATATGGTTACAATAAGTCTCTCTGGGTCAGGAAGTCCAAACAGTCCAAACAAGATGTCCTGAACTGGGTCTTACAATCAGCTTAAAATCAGCTGAGGGACAATATTAGACAATATTAGATAATCAAGGCTACGTAGGGTTGTTTTTCTTCTGTCTTTCTCTTTCTTCTCTGTCTTTCTGATTCCAGGAGGAGCAGATACAAGGCAAGGGTGGACTGAACGGAGTGGATTGGAAGGGAGCCATCAAGAGGGGTGCTGGGAGAAGATAATAATCGTTTGTTATTGTCAAAGTATAAAAGCTGCACAGCCTGTTTCAGGGATAACCTTAGTGTGAGGCAGACTGTTGTTTCACACAACGGTCCAGCGCGGTAACTTGTGATTTCAACTGCCAAAGAAAATGAAATCTTTTAAACGATTGATGTTTCTGACAATTCTGAACATGACACACCTCACAGCAAGATGGTCCTGGGTTTAAATTCAGGGTGGGGATTTTCTCTGCAGAGGTTAGATGTTCTTCCTGTGTCTCTGCGGGTTCAATCTGAGGAAGCTGGCTTCCTCCCACAGTTCAAACACAAGCAAGTTAGGTTAGCTGATTATCCTAAATTATCTAATTGTCTCTATATGTTAGCCCTGCCACAGCTTGTTGACCTGCTCAGTGTGTACCTGCCTTTAAAACAGCAGCGTAAATGACCAGTATTTCTGCACAAATTCACAGACACAGCATGTCTATGCAGTATTTCTTTAACACTGTGAATAACTGCACCACCTAGTGGTGACAGAGTGAAATTGCGGAGTCATTGATATCAGCTCCACCCATAAGAGATTAAATGAAACCTAAAGATTCACTTTGTCGATCTGACGGGGACGCCATTACACTAAAGCTTAGGATCTGTACTGAAGAATACAAATTAGCTCAAAAGTCAAAGGAACTGTATTTCGGTGAGTCTTGTTCTTTAAGTTATCTGATATTATCACGGATGGCTGAAAGAGCTCTTTTTGAAAATATCCTGAGCTGCCATGTGTGTTCAGAGACTTTCAGAGATCCTGTGTCTCTGAGCTGCAACCACAGCTTCTGTTCAAGCTGCCTGCAGAAATTCTGGGAACAAACTAAAAACAAAAACTGTCCCATTTGTAAAAGAAAATCTTCAAGGGAGGAACCATCTATAAACGTTTCTCTCAAAGAACTTGCTGACTCCTTTGCTAAGAGGCAGAGTGAGAGCTCACCTGAACAAAAGGAGGAAGAAAAGGAGGAGGTGGTGTGTGATAAACATCCAGACGTCCCTTACTGGTACTGTGTGGATGAAGACAGAGTTGTGTGTCCTGTGTGTGAGTTTTCTCTCCACCAGAGTCACAAAGTGGTTCCTGTAGAAGAAGCAGTCAGTGACCTGAAGGAGCAGCTGAAATCTGACTTAAAGTCTCTGCAGGACAAGAGGAACAAATACAAACAAGTGGAGGAAACATACAATGAAATGAGGGAACACACGAAGAAGCAGCTGTTGTCCACAGAGAGGCAGATCAGAGCAGAGTTCAAGAAGCTCCAGCAGGTCCTGAAAGAGGAAGAGGAGTCCAGACTGGCAGCTCTGAGGGAGGAAGAGGAGCAGAAGGGGAGGACTATCAGCAGAGAGATGAAGATGATTGAGGAGCAGATCTCCTCTCTGTCAGACAGCATCTCTGCTGTTGAAGAAGAGCTGCAGAAACACAGCGTGCCATTCCTCAGCAGTTATAAAGACACTCAGAGCAGAGCCAGAGCCCAGAGCTCAGTGTCAGATCCACAGCTGGTCTCAGGAGCACTGATAGATGTGGCCAAACACCTGGGCAACCTGTCCTTCAGAGTGTGGGAGAAGATGAAGGAGAAGGTCCACTTCAGTCCTGTCATTCTGGACCCAAACACTGCAAACCCCATTCTCTATCTGTCTGATGATCTGACCAGTGTGAGATTTGGAGACACATGGCAGCAGCTTCCTGATAATCCAGAGAGAAACACTGAGTATCCTAATGTTTTTGGCTCTGAGAGCTTCAGCTCAGGGAAACACAGCTGGGAGGTGGAGGTGGGAGACCATCCTGTCTGGGTTATAGGTTTAGTTAAAGAGTCAGTTGAGAGGAAGGGAGAGCGTTTTGCTTCATCAAAAAATGCAATCTGGTGTTTAACACATCACAGTGGAAAATACACTAAAGGTGCTGGTCAGACTGTTAAAGTGAAGAAGAGTCTCCAGAGGATCAGAGTCCAGCTGGACTATGACAGGGGGGAGGTGTCCTTCTATGACCCTGAAGACATGACTCACATCTACACTCACAGACACACTTTCACTGAGAAACTCTTCCCATATTTCACTGTTGGAAAGGCAGGAGACACCAAAACCTCTGATATCAAAATCTGTCAGACTGAGATTTGACTGTAAAGCGAGTCTTTATTTTCACCTGTGAGATTATAATATTATCTTATGCCATGTTATGCCCCTAATTAAGGATTGTGAAGCTATTATGTAGTTTTAGTTTGCATTATTCTCCTGAATTAGAAGAAGGTGATAACGATTACACTTGTTAAACTAATTTGTATTACATTGGACTGCTGATTTATTGTGAATGAATGATATTGTTTTATGATGCATTATACTGCTGAGTTATAAGAAATACTGTTTTCAGAGAGTCAGGACCTTGCTTTTTCTGATAGTAGAGCAGACAGAGCACATTCCACGGGAGCTTCACTCCCGCCGTTGTTAAAGGCAGACAAAATAGGGAGCCAAGGCCATAAGTCAGGCTCGCTAGGAGTTAGGAAAATGTGAATGTTTAGGCTTTTATGACTAGGTGGGGGTCAACAGTGGCTATAAGAGTTTGAGTAATGCTCCACCATTTGGAGATCGATGCTGTCTGTGTGCAGTGTTCATCTCCCCACGCGTGTGTTCATTAAAATCATTGTTTGACCGAAGCTCTTCTGGACCATTATTGTTTTTGTGCTCACCCTCAATATCTGAACCCGTAACACACCGTTTTGTTTTTTAGTTGTCGTTGTTTGTTTCTATGTTTGTTTTTTAAGTCCAGCAGCAGCTTAATTTTAATGAAATTATTAATCAAATTGTTTAACTTCATTATCAGGTTTTATTTTATTTTGTTGAATTAATGAAACTATTAGCAATTCATTGAAAACCAAAGAAACTTTTTCAAGTGAAAATCTTGTGAGCCACTCGAGTTTCTGAAAAAAAACCTTTTGCTTTTTATATTCTTGTTTCTTTTAAATTAATATTTTCAGACTATTTCTGATGTTGTTCATGTAAATATTTTGATAATTTTAAAATCTGAATGATGATTTCTTTGTTTTTCAAAGTTGTTGAGTGTGAACAGTAAACTGTGACACTTCTTAAAAGAAGGATTAATGATTAAACTTGTGTCACATCAGCAAGAGTCAACTTTAAAACTACAAGATCTTAATTTTCCTGATTGTCAGCATCTTGTTTTCAGTTAAATAACATTTTATAGTAACACGTCTACTTTAAAGTTTTCCAAATTCAAAGAAATGACTTCTAAGTTCTGAAACTGTCTCATCAGTGTAACTAAGATTGATTGGATTAAAAATCGTCTTTCTTGTGTTATTTTTAACTTTAATCAGCAGCAGACGTCTCTTAACGTTTGAATGATTTCTGGATCTTCTGATGATTTATAATCAGGTTTTAAATTTGATTTTGAAACTTCAATGTTATTTTTTAACTGGTTTCTTTGATTATTGAAAATCACAAAATGTGTCTGTGAAGTGAAATAAATCAAATTCAGTGATTCTGTTGTTGTTGTGTTTGACTGAAAATCAGCTTTTTAGACACATTCAGTCATTAGTTTAGTTTTATTTAACATGGAAACTCACTTTCATTGTTCTTTTTATATTTAACTGACTCCTTAGAATAAAAGATTATTTGCTTCTGTTGGTTTGTAAATATTCTTGTTGTGCTGGAGCTGTTTTCTTGAAATAATCAGAATCAGATTTTATAAAATTCAGTTTATTTTAAGCAACTACATTTAAAATTGTTATTTTTATTTTCAGACCTGCATTCACATTTAACCTCAACTCTATTAAAATGCATATCAGAGAAAACTTGTGCAGTTTGTTTTGATGGAGTCACTGATTCTCACTTTGGTCTGATCCTCAGTGTGAAACATTACCAGGCAGAAATCAAATGTAATCATGGATAAAGTTTACATTCTCACACCTGATCTGCATCTTTATAAACTCTAACTTATGTTGTTTAACTGTAAATTTAAAGCTGCAGAGATGTTTGATGAAGGTCCAACTTTATAATATTGGTATTTATTTGTATATTATATTTACTCACAAGACAAAGTTCATATTTTCTTCTCTGGTAAAAATGTTTTTCCAACATTTTATTTCCACTTTCTCACATTTTTATTATATATGACTCATTACATATTAGTTATGCCGTTACTCAATAAGTAAAGCAAAAACACTTTTCTCAGTTCATCTCTAAAAACTGCAAATACACAAATAAAACTTTTTTTTTCTTTAGTATTTCCATAAACTTTGGCTCTAAATACATCATTTGTTATGCGTTTGGAAATTTAAAGTCAGTAAGATTATTAAGAGAGCAAGAAGGTAGATTATTAATTAAAATCTAATAAAACTTTATTTCTCCTCTTTGCAGACTGAATCTTGTTTTTCAGTCCTGAGCACAGACCTGCTGACATGTTGGAGAAGCAAACAAAGTATTTGTTTAGTCAGTCTGCCCTGAGCCGTAGTCTTTGTGACACTTTTTATACTTTATTCATATTTTTTTAATTTGTTTATGTAACCAGATAAGGGGCAGAAAAGTGATGATGGTACTAAGGGTCTGAACCATAGCTTCTTCCTTTGACTATAAACATCACAGCAGTTATTCTAACATTTTGCTGAGGTATAACAAGGCACAGCACTAAAATGAATGTGCATCAATACAAACTCACCAGAGCAGTTTGGTTCATGCTAAATGTCTGAACTCACCTCTGCTTCAAAGTTAGTGAATTCTCCCTCTAACAACACATTAGACTCATCAGTTTCAATTATGTACATTTTTATAAACGTATCTAGCATGACTCATTTCATCACAGCAGCACACAGAGGACAAAAGACACCGGCCCTGGTTCCTGTCACAGCTGGCATTTCATCCTGCTTTCATCCTGACGGGCCGTCGTAGTCTAATCACAACATAGCATAGCTGAATTCTTATATAATAAATCATCTTCAGTTCCTTCTCCTTATTGAAATATCTGTTTGTGAAGCACAACCTGGAAACTGTCTGAATTACTGTGACAGCGCCCTCTAGCGAATACAAATATTATATGCACATTTCAGTTTGCTACGTCACTGTGATTCGTGAAAATGAAAGTAAATTTCGACACTTTCAAACAGAGCTGAGACGCCATTACAGGGAGTCAGATCTCTGCTAATAACACACGTTTGGAGGATTTGAATCAGAAAGTTCAAGAGACACTAATTTGGTGAGTTAAAAATACTTAAAGATCAAATGGCTGAGAAAGTCAGACTTTTGGAAAATTTCCTGAGCTGCCATGTGTGTTCAGAGACTTTCAGAGATCCTGTGTCTCTGAGCTGCAGCCACAGCTTCTGTTCAAGCTGCCTGCAGAAATTCTGGGAACAAACTAAAAACAAAAACTGTCCCATTTGTAAAAGAAAATCTTCAAAGGATCATCTAGATGTGAACTTTGCTCTGAAAGAACTTGCTGATTCATTTGCTGGGAGACAGAAATCTGGATCATCTGAGATGGAAAAGGGAGAGAAGAAATTAACAGTGGTGTGCAGTAAACATGAGGAAGAGCCTAAACTGTTCTGTGTGGACGAGCAGAGAGCTGTGTGTACTGTGTGTGACTTTTCTCTCCACCAGAGTCACAAAGTGGTTCCTGTAGAAGAAGCAGTCAGTGACCTGAAGGAGCAGCTGAAATTTGACTTAAAGTCTCTGCAGGACAAGAGGAACAAATACAAACAAGTGGAGGAAAAATACAATGAAATGATTCAACACTCCAAGAAGCAACTGATGTCCACAGAGAGGCAGATCAGAGCAGAGTTCAAGAAGCTCCAGCAGATCCTGAAAGAGGAAGAGGAGTCCAGACTGGCAGCTCTGAGGGAGGAAGAGGAGCAGAAGGGGAGGACTATCAGCAGAGAGATGAAGATGATTGAGGAACAGATCTCCTCTCTGTCAGACAGCATCTGTGCTGTTGAAGAAGAGCTGCAGAAACACAGCGTGCCATTCCTCAGCAGTTATAAAGACACTCAGAGCAGAGCCAGAGCCCAGAGCTCAGTGTCAGATCCACAGCTGGTCTCAGGAGCACTGATAGATGTGGCCAAACACCTGGGCAACCTGTCCTTCAGAGTGTGGGAGAAGATGAAGGAGAAGGTCCACTTCAGTCCTGTCATTCTGGACCCAAACACTGCACACCCCCGTCTCTATCTGTCTGATGATCTGACCAGTGTGAGGATTGGAGACACAAAGCAGCAGCTTCCTGATAATCCAGAGAGAAACATAAAGTATGGTGCTGTTTTTGGCTCTGAGAGCTTCAGCTCAGGGAAACACAGCTGGGAGGTGGAGGTGGGAGACCATCCTGACTGGACTGTGGGTTTAGTTAAAGAGTCAGTTGAGAGGAAGGGAGAGCTTCTTGCTTTACCAAAATATGGAATCTGGTGTTTATTGCACCGTAGTGGAAAATACACTAATTATGTTGGTCAGACTGTGAGAGTGAAGAAGAGTCTCCAGAGGATCCGAGTCCAGCTGGACTATGACAGGGGGGAGGTGTCCTTCTATGACCCTGAAGACATGACTCTGATCTGCACTCACAGAGACACTTTCACTGAGAAACTCTTCCCATATTTCAGTTTTGGAAAGACAGGAGATGCCAAAACCTCTGATATCAAAATCTGTCAGACTGAGATTTCTTTGAAAACTTCAGTGAGGTTTAAGGAGCTTGGAATGAAAAGCATCTGGACTTCTTTAGCGAGTTCTTTTCAGTGAGGTCTTGGTGAATTTTTTCCCTTCTCTCGTGTTTTCTTTCTTTTGTTACAACTTGTTTTGTGGTTATTTGTTTTTTTGTTCTCAAGGCTTTTTTATGTGAGAAATGCAGGAATAAAATTTTAGCACTTTCAAAATGAAATTACAAATGTAGCTCAGATCCTTTTATTTTTCAAATTAAGTTTAACAATGGGGTGTCTGGCCCATTGCTACGGGCCATTCGATCCCTATACAACCGTTGCAAGAGCTTGGTTCGCATTGCCGGCAATAAGTCGGACTCGTTCCCGGTGGGTGATGGGCTCCGCCAGGGCTGCCCTTTGTCACCGGTTCTGTTCATAATTTTTATGGACAGGATTTCTAGGCGCAGCCAAGTGGCGGAGGGCTTTCGCTTTGGTGGCCTCAGGATCTCATCTCTGATCTTTGCGGATGATGTGGTTCTGTTGGCTTCATCGGGTGAGGGCCTCCAGCTCGCACTGGAGCGGTTCGCAGCCGAGTGTGAAGCAGCGGGAATGAGGATCAGCACCTCCAAATCTGAGGCCATGGTTCTCAGCCGGAAAAGGGTGGAGTGCCCACTCCGGGTCGGGGATGAGGTCCTGCCCCAAGTGGAGGAGTTCAAGTATCTCGGGGTCTTGTTCGCGAGTGATGGGAGAAGGGAGCCGGAGATCGACAGACGGATTGGGGCTGCAGCTGCAGTAATGCAGACGCTGCACCGGTCCGTCGTGGTGAAGAGGGAGCTGAGTGTAAAAGCGAAGCTCTCAATTTACCGGTCGATCTACGTCCCTACCCTCACCTATGGCCACGAGCTGTGGGTAGTGACCGAAAGGACGAGATCGCGGATACAAGCGGCGGAAATGAGCTTCCTCCGAAGGGTGGCTGGCATCTCCCTTAGAGATAGGGTGAGAAGTTCGGCCATCCGGGAGGGGCTCAGAGTAGAGCCGCTGCTGCTCCACATCGAAAGGAGCCAGCTGAGGTGGTTTGGGCATCTGGTAAGGATGCCCCCTGGGCGCCTCCTGGGTGAGGTGTTCCAGGCATGTCCCACCGGGAGGAGGCCCCGGGGCAGACCCAGGACACGCTGGAGAGATTATATCTCTCGGCTGGCCTGGGAACGCCTTGGTGTTCCCCCGGATGAGCTGGAGGAGGTGGCTGGGGAGAGGGAGGTCTGGGCCTCTTTGCTTAGGCTGCTGCCCCCGCGACCCGGCCCCGGATAAAGCGGATGAAGATGGATGGAATCCAATTTCAGAATTAATGCATCAAATGTTGGATGATATAAAACTGACAAGAGCCATCTTTTCCATTTGTTCATTTTTCTTAGATTCCGTTTTTGCTAAATTTATAACAGTTTTAAAGTTGTTTAACTGATCATAAAACTGTTTTTAACATTGAAACAGTGCAAAATTGGTGCTAGAGAGATAAATAGATGCTGAGAACTGTAGCTTTGATTCCCTTTACAAGTTATTGAGATCCATATCAGCAAAATATGTGTGTTTTACTGGTTTCAGAATGTGCTAAAACTGACTAATAAATAAACCCAGTGTCTTCTTTTCTTTTGATACTTCACAATCAGTGATGAATTTAAGTAAAAGATTGTCCTTAAATGTGATTCTTATGGTATGTTCTTCATCACGACAAAATAAACCAAACTGTGTGCGATGACATAATAAGAATACTGTCACTTTAGAATAATCTGCAATGACACATTCTAAAAGATTATTCAGTTCTATTCAGCTCTATGTCATTTATCTTTGTTTTCTTTTGTTTAATATTCACTTTAAATGTGTTAAAATCTTTTTATTTACTTTTTTCATTTTTTGTTGATTTTCTGCCTTTTTTGCCAATATAGTGACTTTCCTTTCCTTCATCAATTATTTAGACCCATATCGGCTAATAACAGCATTGTGACAATTTCGTTTTTAATGGTTTCAAAATGATAAATAGACTTGACTCATAAATAATCCTAATGTCATCTTTTGATATTTAACTGTCAGTGAATCATTTAAGTGATTTGTTTCATTTAAATGTGTTTCTTATGGCATGTTCTCCATTACGTTGCAAAATAAGCCAAACTGTGTACGTTCAGCCATGTTTTCTTTAAAATGTGTCATTGCAGAATAATGTTGACTTTCTGACATTTATTCAGCTGGTCTCAGGAGCACTGATAGATGTGGCCAAACACCTGGGCAACCTGTCCTTCAGAGTGTGGGAGAAGATGAAGGAGAAGGTCCACTTCAGTCCTGTCAGTCTGGACCCAAACACTGCAAGTCGCCGTCTCTATCTGTCTGATGATCTGACTAGTGTGAGATTTGGAGACACATTTCAGCAGCTTCCTGATAATCCAGAGAGAAACACTGAGTATTACACTGTTTTTGGCTCTGAGGGCTTCAGCTCAGGGAAACACAGCTGGGAGGTGGAGGTGGGAGACCATCCTGACTGGGTTGTGGGTTTAGTTAAAGAGTCAGTTGACAAAAATGAGCCATCTGTTTCACCAAAATATGGAATCTGGTGTTTAATACATCGTAGTGGAAAATACACTAATGGTGTTGGTCAGACTGTGACAGTGAAGAAGAGTCTCCAGAGGATCAGAGTCCAGCTGGACTATGACAGGGGGGAGGTGTCCTTCTATCACCCTGAAGACATGACTCACATCTGCACTCACAGAGACACTTTCACTGAGAAACTCTTCCCATTTTTCAGTATTGGAAAGGCAGGAGACGCCAAAACCTCTGATATCAAAATCTGTCAGACTGAGATTTCTCTGAAAACTGCAACGACGTCTCTGTGAACTTTTCTTCTCTTGTCTCATCCTTTTAGTTACAGCTTGTTTTGTGGTTGTTTGTTTTTCAATTTTGGCAACTCCTGTTTTTACTTATGTGAGAAATTGCAGAAAGAAAGATTAGTATCTGAAGCATTTTATACAATGTGATAAAAATCATTTTCAAAACACAGTAAAATTTAATGATAAAAGTAATTTTTTCTTTGTTTTCTTGCAAATTCAGTTTGAAGGTCCTTAAAACTTTATATTTATTTGTTCTTTTTTTGGTTGATTTTTTCCTTTTTTGACAAATATATAGCAGTTTCAAGTCATTGGGTGTTCATGAAACAGTTTTTAAACATTTAAACAGTGCGAAGTTGAACATACTTCCATGTGTCAGACATTGATGAACAAGCTCTGATAAATGTCACTTTCCTTTCCTTCATCAGTTATTTAGATCCATATCAGCTAATAACAGCATCGTGACAATTTGTGCTTCTAATGTCTGCTTTTAATACTTAACTGTCAGTGATTCATTTAAGTGATTTGCTTCATTTAAATGTGTTTCTTATAGCATGTTCTCCATTATGTTGCAAAATAAAACAAACTGTGTAGGTTGTCATAATAATTCAGCCATGTTTTTCTTTCAAATGTGTCATTGCAGAATAATGTTGACTGTCTGACATTTATTCAGTTGTATTCATACAAACTAAAGCTCATTCTTTGTTTTTTAGATTGTTCCTAAGTTCTGTGTAAATTGCTTTGTCAGATACAGACACTGTTTTCTTTGCTACTGACTGACCCGAAACATTTATTTCATAATTGTTGAACATATTTGTACAGTTGGAGCTGCTGTTTGTTCCAGTGTGTTTCTGTGAACTCTCACTTCATATTCCAGATCACATCAGCACATTCAGGATTTGGTCTTGTTAACTGTGGATTTCCTGTTTTTCACCTGCAGAGCAAATATGATGAAAATGTTGGAAACACAAGTTCACTGATTTCCTGGATTATTTTCTGTCAATAAAAATATCAAAGTCTGGCTGCGTTTTGATTTGTGTATAAACATCAAAGGAAATTTGATCTCTTAATTTTTATTGTTTAATTCTTACTGTATTCAAACTGTCCTTTTATTGGTAACACATTAACACATCTTGTTGAAGTTAGAGAAACACGTGCATCACCTAAGAGAATAAAGCAAAAATCTGAAGAATCAGAGAATTTAAGGATTAATATTATTATACAGAAGAAATCCAAAGTGGCAATAAGAGACAAAGTAAGAGGAGGAAACTTCATGTAGTTTATTTGTATGTTTATTTCAGTGTTGGAAAGGCAGGAGACGCCAAAACCTCTGATATCAAAATCTGAGAGACTGAGATTTGACTGTAAAGCGAGTCTTTATTTTCACCGTTTTGTTCTTTTGTTGTTGTTTGTTTCTATGTTTGTTTTTTAAGTCCAGCAGCAGCTTAATTTTAGTTAAATTATTAATCAAATTGTTTAACTTCATTATCAGGTTTTATTTTATTTTGTTGAATTAATGAAACTATTAGCAATTCATTGAAAACCAAAGAAACGTTTTCAAGTGAAAATCTTGTGAGCCACTCGAGTTTCTGTAAAAAAATCTTTTGCTTTTTCTATTCTTGTTTCTTTTAAATTAATATTTTCAGACTATTTCTGATGTTGTTCATGTAAATGTTTTGATCATTTTAAAATCTGAATAATGATTTCTTTGCTTTTCAAAGTTGATGAGTGTGAACAGTAAACTGTGACACTTCTTAAAAGAAGGATTAATGATTAAACTTAATCCTTTAAGTTTAACTTAACCCTAACTTTAACTTTAACTTAATCCTTTAACTTTAAGTTTAAGTTTAACTTAAACTTAAACTTATGTTCACTGAACATGTGAACCAAACGATCTGCAAATCAAATATTCTGAACTGGTTAAGAACTACATGTTAACACTGGTGTGAAGGATGTGCCCAGCTGAACCTGCATGAGATACACAAGCACATCAAAACGTGACCAGAATTAAAACACATTTAAACGGCTTTTCCCCCCCAGCTGTGTCTGAGCACAGTTCACTGGTAACCAACTCTTGCTGACTCTTGCTTACTCACATCAGCAAGAGTCAACTTTAAAACTACAAGATCGTAATTTTCCTGAATGTCAGCATCTTGTTTTCAGTTAAATAACATTTTATAGTAACACATCTACTTTAAAGTTTTCCAAATTCAAAGAAATGACTTCTAAGTTCTGAAACTGTCTCATCAGTGTAACTAAGATTGATTGGATTAAAAATCGTCTTTCTTGTGTTATTTTTAACTTTAATCAGCAGCAGACGTCTCTTAACTTTTGAATGATTTCTGGATCTTCTGATGATTTATAATCAGGTTTTAAATTTGATTTTGAAACTTCAATGTTATTCTTTAACTGGTTTCTTTGATTATTGAAAATCACAAAATGTTTCTGTGAAGTGAAATAAATCAAATTCAGTGATTCTGTTGTTGTTGTGTTTGACTGAAAATCAGCTTTTTAGACACATTCAGTCATTAGTTTAGTTTTATTTAACATGGAAACTCACTTTCATTGTTCTTTTTATATTTAACTGACTCCTTAGAATAAAAGATTATTTGCTTCTGTTGGTTTGTAAATATTCTTGTTGTGCTGAAGCTGTTTTCTTGAAATAATCATAATCAGATTTTATAAAATTCAGTTTATTTTAAGCAACTACATTTAAAATTGTTATTTTCAGACCTGCATTCACATTTAACCTCAACTCTCTTAAACTGCATATCAGAGAAGACTTGTGCAGTTTGTTTTGATGGAGTCACTGATTCTCACTTTGGTCTGATCCTCAGTGTGTCATGGTCCGTGGGGGTACCTGGAGGGTGTTTCCTTCTGTGGCTGCTGTACCATCCCTTTGGGGCGGGGACTTCCGTGCTTCAACTGAGCCTCAGCTGCAAGCAACCGGCTCCTCCGTGCCAGTTTGTTCTACCCTTCTCGGTGGTAAATGACGTTTCCCTTTGTGGTTTTCCTTGTGTGACTTAGCGCTCAGAGTAATTTCTTTCTTCCCTTCGTACAGCGGAGTTCCTATCCTGGCTTTCACCTTACGGGGACAGTCCCCGCCTCCCAGCCTACTCGTCCGCCTGCCCTCCAACCCCCACGCTTCAGCTTGGGACCCTCCAGACGCTTTCCACGGACCTCTCCCCTCCCCTCAGTGATTCTAACCCGGACTGGCACAGTAAGGCGAACAATTCTTCAGTTTCTAGTTATCTATGCTCCAGTTTTCCCTTTCGATTATTGTAAATGCCGGCAAAGCCACTTTACTTTGCGCTATTATTTTGAAGAGTACCTTAGCACTTCCTCTTTTATTGTGTCAGACTTCCTGTTCTGTTCTCAGTGAAACGACACAAACACGTTGCTTCAGAGTGAGTAAAAACGTTTATTTTTTGAAAATACTCGTGCAAACTATGTATTTTATTCATCTGTCACATGCTATAACTTTGAAAGTTTACTCAATGTGGTTGAATTCGTTTTTTATTGTATATTTATGTCATTTGTTTGTGGTGTGGAAAGACTGGCTAAGAGATGTGCATGGAGGAAGTTGGCTAGCTGGTTCAGCATGATAAGCACCCTTGGAAGCAGAAAGAGGTTGGTTTAATGATGCAAATGATTGTTTATGTATTTAAGAAACAGAAAGGTTGTTGTTAATTCATTTTATTAAATGCTGTAACATAAATAGTTTAAAAACTATTGATTTATGTCAATGTCACTATTTGAGTTTATCAAAATAATTTTCTATGGTAAAATGTGAACATTTCTGCACTTTCTACTTAAATGTTCAATGGTATTTGTTTGTGCATCTTTATAGTTTTCACGGTGCCATATTGTCGGTGGTTTAAAGAGGAGAGAATAAAGTTGCATCAGTCGAAGCTCTTTGTGTCACGAGTGGTAATTCCAAGTGGGCAGCTACAATTATAACTACCTCTTCCTCTGTTACAGAATATTCCCACGGCTCACTGACCTGCTCCCCGTCTCTGCAACTAGCCTGATTGGCCCCTCTTGTCACGTTAGGTAACTTATTCGATTAAAATTCACTGTAAGCATTCCTCGCCCGTGTTTGACTGCATTTTTGGGTCCACTTTCCTGATCGAACCCGTTGGTTCATGACACAGTGTGAAACATTACCAGGCAGAAATCAAATGTAATCATGGATAAAGTTTACATTCTCACACCTGATCTGCATCTTTATAAACTCTAACTTATGTTGTTTAACAGTAAATTTAAAGCTGCAGAGATGTTTGATGAAGGTCCAACTTTATAATATTGGTATTTATTTGTATATTATATTTACTCACAAGACAAAGTTCATATTTTCTTCTCTGGTAAAAATATTTTTCCAACATTTTATTTCCACTGTTACGAACTTGCATGTTCATGTGTTTGTTTTGTGCAGGTGTTATGTCTTTTTGTTAATTTAGCTGTGCCAGGGCCCTGCTCCGATTGGTGCATGGATACACTGCACCGACATGACTGGTTCCAGCTGGAGGACCCGCCCATTAAAAGGAGGCTGGAGCGCTACAACCAGAGAGGTCTTCGCGGTTCTCCTCACGATCCGGCAGTATTCCTGTGGCAGCCGCTGGCTGCAGTGCGCTTGAGAGTTGTGGAAGTGGAGTGGGTAGGGGTGAGCTGCTGTTTCTTTTGATCACCCGTTTTCTCTTGTTTTGAGTTAGTTAAGGAGGTTAGACTCTGTCTTTATTTTTGACTTTGTTTTGGTAAGGTCAGGGGTGCGGGATTTGTGTAGATTTGTTTTGTTTATTGTTTTGGCCTTGGCTCACCCTGAAGTGTTGACACTCCCGTTTTGGTTCCTTTTTTTTCACATTGTAAATAAATCACATTGAAACTAAAGGATTTGTTTCCTGTGGCTGCTTGGGTCTTGGGGGGGAAGCGAGTGCCTCACTCATGTTATTGCCTGGCCCTAGACGGGTTGTAACATGAATTGGGGGCTCGTCCTCTGCCTTGTTCTGTGGTTTTGGTCTGTTTGGCAGTTTTCTTGGTGTGGTGATAGTAGGTGTGTGGGATTATGGAGTTTTCTTTGGATGAGTTTGTTACCTCGCCTTCATGGAATAAAATAGTGAAGTGCAGGAAAGCTGATTTGCTCATTATTGCTAGTTTTTATGATGTTCAAGTGTCCTATAGTGCCCGTAAAGCGGAGGTTAAGGACGCTTTGTGTGCAGGGCTGGTGGAGCGAGGCATCCTTCCTGCCCCGAAGGCAGCTGTAGAGCAGCCTGGCGGCGGGGGTTTGAAGGTGGCTCCGGAGGCTGAGCCGGAGCCGGATGCCAAAGGGCCTGTTAACGTGCTCCCGGCTGAGGCGGAGTCTGAAGCAGCTGAGTCTGGTACGGCCGGGGAACCCCTGGCGGGGCGGTCTACGGAGGATCTCCGTTTGACCCTCCGTATAAGGGAGGTGGAAACCCGTGCTAAAGAGCTTGAAGTACAAGCAATGCACCTCCGTGTCAGAGCTTTGGAGCTGGAGCCTCTAGTCATCCTAGTACATCCACCGCTGTCTCAACAGGTTTTGACATCACTAACCACGTTAAACTGGTTCCCCCATTTCGTGAGGCCGAAGTGGACTCCTATTTTAACTTTTGAGCGTATAGCGGCCGCGTTAAGCTGGCCGAAGGAGTTTTGGCCACTGCTGTTGCAATGCAAACTGGTCGGCAAAGCCCAGGAGGTGTGTACCAGTTTATCAATTGAAGATAGCCTGGATTATGACATCATGAAGAAGACTGTGTTGCAGGCATATGAGCTTGTCCCAGAAGCCTACTGTCAAAAATTTAGGAAGTGTGAAAAAACTGCCAATCAGACATTTGTGGAGTTTGCCCGTGAAAAGAGTCGGTTGTTTGAACGATGGTTGCAGGCCAGTAAAGTAAAGGATCTTGAGGGGCTGAAAGAGCTTCTTTTGTTAGAGGAATTCAAAAAATGTTTGCCGGACCAAGTAGTCATTTATCTGAATGAGCAAAAGGTGACGTCACTTGCTAAAGCGGCAGTGATGGCTGATGAGTTTACTCTCACTCACAAAACTATATTTTCAGCCGCTGTCGCACACAATATCAGGGTGGGACAGGAGAGGAAGATAAGATCACCAAAGGTAGGACTGAAGGATAGACAGGAGGATGGTGGTAATCGCGACTGTTTTTATTGTCGCGAACCCGGACATCTGATGCTGTCTGTCCCGCGTTCTGGAGGAAGGAGCAGCGCAAAGGCTCTAAAAATCCAGCCGGCGTAGGTCTTATTAAGGTTGTCCCTTCGCCTTAAATGCATTCCACCCGTGATTTGCACCATGCGGATGCTGAAATAGAGCCACGTTTTAAACCATTTATCACCAAAGGCTTTGTTTCTGTGACGGGAGAAGAGAGGGATAAAGTGCCTGTTACTGTTCTTCGGGACACAGGTGCGCGTCAGTCATTTATGTTGGACAGTGTACTGCCATTGTCAGATAAAACTGCTTGTGATTCAGATGTGTTAGTTTGGGGAATTAAGATGAGCGTTCTTCGGGCGCCGCTACACAAGGTGCATTTGCATTCGCCCGTAATAACGGGGCATGTTAAAGTTGCCGTGAGTTCCCAGTTGCGTATTAAAGGGGTTTCATTTATTCTGGGAAATGACTTGGCTGGTGGGACAGTTTTTCCCCCGCCTGAAGTGGTGGAAACGCCTGTTGCCTCTGTTACTAATGCTGCCACCCCTATATCAAGTGTTTCCTATTTGTGCTATTACTCGTGCGCAATCGCGCAAATTTGACGATGTTGTGGATGTCGCTGACACATTTATGGCGACGCTAGATGAAAGAGTCTCCCAGCTGTGAGAGTGGCAGAATGGGAAGCGGCAATGATGTGACAAAACTGATGCCAGAGTTGGATGAAAAGTTGAATAGGGATGCATTGATAACCGCTCAGCAGAAGGACTCATCACTGGCTCCCTGTTTTATATCCGCAGCCGCGAGTGCAGAAAGTAAATCCCCCCCACTTCTTTTTTTGTGCAAGACGGAGTTCTTATGAGAAGGTGGTCCCCTGACCGTAGTGGTTTGCCTGGTGCTACGCAGGTGGTGGTGCCGAAGCCACATCGAGGGCAGGTGCTTAGCTTAGCGCATGATGCCAGCATGGCTGGACATCTCGGGGTGAACAAGTTATCATCGGGTGTTGCGCAACTTCTTTTGGCCGGGGCTGAAAGCCGACGTGGTGGCATATTGCCATACCTGTACCACATGTCAGATGGCGGGGAAACCTAATAGACCAATCCCACCTGCCTCACTAATGTTATTGCCTGGCCCTAGACGGGTCGTAACACCACTTTCTCACATTTTTATTATATATGACTCATTACATGTTAGTTATGCCGTTACTCAATAAGTAAAGCAAAAACACTTTTCTCAGTTCATCTCTAAAAACTGCAAATACACAAATAAAACATTTTTTTCTTTAGTATTTCCATAAACTTTGGCTCTAAATACATCATTTGTTATGCGTTTGGAAATTTAAAGTCAGTAAGATTATTAAGAGAGCAAGAAGGTAGATTATTAATTAAAAACTAATAAAACTTTATTTATCCTCTTTGCAGACTGAATCTTGTTTTTCAGTCCTGAGCACAGACCTGCTGACATGTTGGAGAAGCAAACAAAGTATTTGTTTAGTCAGTCTGCCCTGAGCCATAGTCTTTGTGACACTTTTTATACTTTATTCATATTTTTAAATTTGTTTATGTAACCAGATAAGGGGCAGAAAAGTGATGATGGTACTAAGGGTCTGTACCATAGCTTCTTCCTTTGACTATAAACATCACAGCAGTTATTCTAACATTTTGCTGAGGTATAACAAGACACAGCACTAAAATGAATGTGCATCAATACAAACTCACCAGAGCAGTTTGGTTCATGCTAAATGTCTGAACTCAGCTCTGCTTCAAAGTTAGTGAATTCTCCCTCTAACAACACATTAGACTCATCAGTTTCAATTATGTACATTTTTATAAACGTATCTAGCACGACTCATTTCATCACAGCAGCACACAGAGGACAAAAGACACCGGCCCTGGTTCCTGTCACAGCTGGGATTTCATCCTGCTTTCATCCTGACGGGCCGTCGTAGTCTAATCACTACATAGCATAGCTGAATTCTTATATAATAAATCATCTTCAGTTCCTTCTCCTTATTGAAATATCTGTTTGTGAAGAACAACCTGGAAACTATCTGAATTACTGTGACAGCGCCCTCTAGCGAATACAAATATTATATGCACATTTCAGTTTACCACGTGACTGTGATTTGTGAAAATGAAAGTAAATTTCGACACTTTTAAACAGAGCTGAGACGCCATTACAGGGAGTCAGATCTCTGCTAAGAACACACGTTTGGAGGATTTTAATCAGAAAGTTCAAGAGACACTAATTTGGTGAGTTAATAATACTTAAAGATCAAATGGCTGAGAAAGTCAGACTTTTGGAAAATTTCCTGAGCTGCCATGTGTGTTCAGAGACTTTCAGAGATCCTGTGTCTCTGAGCTGCAACCACAGCTTCTGTTCAAGCTGCCTGCAGAAATTCTGGGAACAAACTACAAACAAAAACTGTCCCATTTGTAAAAGAAAATCTTCAAAGGATAATCCTCTTGTGAACTTTACACTGAAAGAACTTTCTGATTCATTTGCTGGGAGACAGAAATCTGGATCATCTGAGACAGAAAAGGGAGAGAAGAAATTAACAGTGGTGTGCAGTAAACACGAGGAAGAGCCTAAACTGTTCTGTGTGGACGAGCAGAGAGCTGTGTGTCCTGTGTGTGAGTTTTCTCTCCACCAGAGTCACAAAGTGGTTCCTGTAGAAGAAGCAGTCAGTGACCTGAAGGAGCAGCTGAAATCTGACTTAAAGTCTCTGCAGGACAAGAGGAACAAATACAAACAAGTGGAGGAAACATACAATGAAATGAGGGAACACATGAAGAAGCAGCTGTTGTCCACAGAGAGGCAGATCAGAGCAGAGTTCAAGAAGCTCCAGCAGTTCCTGAAAGAGGAAGAGGAGTCCAGACTGGCAGCTCTGAGGGAGGAAGAGGAGCAGAAGGGGAGGACTATCAGCAGAGAGATGAAGATAATTGAGGAGCAGATCTCCTCTCTGTCAGACAGCATCTGTGCTGTTGAAGAAGAGCTGCAGAAACACAGCGTGCCATTCCTCAGCAGTTATAAAGACACTCAGAGCAGAGCCAGAGCCCAGAGCTCAGTGTCAGATCCACAGCTGGTCTCAGGAGCACTGATAGATGTGGCCAAACACCTGGGCAACCTGTCCTTCAGAGTGTGGGAGAAGATGAAGGAGAAGGTCCACTTCAGTCCTGTCATTCTGGACCCAAACACTGCAGACTGCTGTCTCTATCTGTCTGATGGTCTGACCAGTGTGAGACGTGGAGACACAGACCAGCAGCTTCCTGATAATCCAGAGAGAAACACTAAGTATACCACTGTTTTTGGCTCTGAGGGCTTCAGCTCAGGGAAACACAGCTGGGAGGTGGAGGTGGGAGACCATCCTGACTGGAATCTGGGTTTAGTTAAAGAGTCAGTTGAGAGGAAGGGAGAGCGTTTTGCATCACCAAAAGATGGAATCTGGTGTGTATTGCACCGTAGTGGAAAATACACTAATGGTGCTGGTCAGACTGTGACAGTGAAGAAGAGTCTCCAGAGGATCAGAGTCCAGCTGGACTATGACAGGGGGGAGGTGTCCTTCTATGACCCTGAAGACATGACTCACATCTACACTCACAGAGACACTTTCACTGAGAAACTCTTCCCATATTTAGGTATTGGAAATACAGGAGACGCCAAAACCTCTGATATCAAAATCTGTCAGACTGAGATTTCTTTGAAAACTTCAGTGAGGTCTACAGAGCTTGGAAAGAAAAGCGTCTGGACTTCTTTAGCGAGTTCTTTTCAGTGAGGTCTTGGTGAATTTTTTCCCTTCTCTTGTGTTTCTTTCTTTTGTTACAACTTTTGTTTTCAACGCATTTTTATGTGAGAAATGCAGGAATAAAATTTTAGCACTTTCAAAATGAAATTACAAATGTAGCTCAGATCCTTTTATTTTTCAAATTAAGTTTAACAATCCAATTTCAGAAATAATGCATCAAATGTTGGATGATATAAAACTGACAAGAGCCATCTTTTCCATTTGTTCATTTTTCTTGGATTCCCTTCCGTTTTTGCTAAATTTATAACAGTTTTAAAGTTGTTTAACTGATCATAAAACTGTTTTTAACATTGAAACAGTGCAAAAT
The DNA here is from genome assembly GCF_056152115.1 of Neolamprologus brichardi. Taxonomy (NCBI): domain Eukaryota; kingdom Metazoa; phylum Chordata; class Actinopteri; order Cichliformes; family Cichlidae; genus Neolamprologus; species Neolamprologus brichardi. The sequence goes on from NC_142115.1 coordinate 32,181,781, forward strand.
TGATGCTAGAGAGATAAATAGATGCTGAGAACTGTAGCTTTGATTCCCTTTACAAGTTATTGAGATCCATATCAGCAAAAAACTGTCTGGCCAATATGTGTCTTTTACTGGTTTCAGAATGTGCTCAAACTGACTAATAAATAAACCTAGTGTCTTATTTTCTTTTGATACTTCACAATCAATGATGAATTTAAGTAAAGGATTGTCCTTAAATGTGATTCTTATGCTATGTTCTACATCACAACAAAACAAACCAAGCTGTGTACGATGACATAATCATTTCTTTAGAATAATCAGGAATGACACATTCTAAAAGATTATTCAGTTGTATTCATACAAACTAAAGCTCACTCTTTGTTTCTTAGACTATTCCTAAGTTCTGTGTAAATTGCTTTGTCAGGGACAATTCATAATACACCTTAGATTTTCAACTCAACCCAATAAAACAGATAAGTAAAACAGTAAAAATCATATTACGGTTTAAAACTGCAATGAGGTCTCTGTGATTCTTTTAGTTTTGTTTTCTCTTCTCTGAAGCGTTCTTGCTTTTGTTACAGCTTGTTTTGTGGTTATTTTCAATTTAGGCAACTCCTGTTGTTCTTTCTTATGTGAGAAATTGCAGAAAGAAAGATTTAGAACCTGCATGAATTTATACAATGAGATAGAAATGATTTTCAAAACACAGACAGCAAAACTGAATCATAAATGTCATTTATCTTTGTTTTGTTTTGTTTAATATTCACTTTGAATGTGTTAAAATCTTTTTATTTACTTGTTCATTTTTTGTTGATTTTCTGCCTTTTTTGCCAATATGTAGCAGGTGTAAAGTCACTGGGTGTTCATGAAACAGTTTTTTAAATATATAAACAGTGTAAAATTGATGTGGCATTGATGAACAAGCACTGATAAATGTCACTTTCCTTTCCTTCATCAATTATTTAGATCCATATCGGCTAATAACAGCATTGTGACAATTTCTCTTTTAATGGTTTCAAAATGATAAATAGACTTGACTCATAAATAATCCTAATGTCATCTTTTGATATTTAACTGTCTATGAATCATTTAAGTGATTTGTTTCATTTAAATGTGTTTCTTATGGCATGTTCTCCATTACGTTGCAAAATAAGCCAAACTGTGTACGTTCAGCCATGTTTACTTTAGAACGTGTCATTGCAGAATAATGTTGACTTTCTGACATTTATTCAGTTGTATTCATACAAACTAAAGCTCATTCTTTGTTTTTCAGATTGTTTCTAAGTCCTGTGTAATTTGCTTTGTCAGATACTATTCATATTATTCCTCAGATTTCAGTTCCTGAGTCTGTCTCTGAAGCAGCGTTTGATAAGAAATCAATATGTGAGGCAGTTACATATTCACAGTGCTGATAAGACGAAGGGAGACGCAATATGTGCAAGTGCCCTGCATTGGTTTGAGAACTGTGATTAATCTGAGCGAATAAAAAAATATATAAAAAAATACCCCAGAGTTAACATGATATATCCACAAGGCCAAAACAGGCCTGCAACAAACATTGTATAATGGTCCATGTTAAGCCTAGAGTTCATTTTAAAGCCTCCTTGGTTTACATCATGGAACCTTGTTTCAAGTTTTACAGACCATTAAGTAACACCTCTTTAGTTCCAGTATGCCCCATCCTTATTAAAAGCCAGGCTGTGCATACCTTTGACCTGAGCGAGGCCCTCTGAGACCTAGGGGGCACTTCATCAACCAATCAAATAGCCGATACTGCACGTTAGATAAAGTGTATCTATAGAAACCAGGGCAGGAGGCCAAAGTGGAAAGCTATTATGTTTTTGAAATATTTATGGCCCAACAGTGTACCATTGTGTCTTAAAAAAAAAGTCTTATTGGAGCAATTCCCCATTGACGTCCCTTAATAACATGTGAGCTGAAAAACAGTTAAATGTCTGTGGCATTGACAGAATCGTGGTTTTCTTTGCTTCTGACTGACCAGAAACATTTATTTCATAATTGTTGAACATTTGTACAGTTGGAGCTGCTGTTTGTTCCAGTGTGTTTCTGTGAACTCTCACTTCATATTCCAGATCACATCAGCACAATCAGGATTTAGTCCTGTTAACTGTGGATTTCCTCTTTTTACCTGCAGAACAAATATGATGAAAATGTCAGATTCCTGATTTCAGTGATCTCCTGGATTATTTCTGTCAATAAAAAATATAAAAGTCTGGCTGCATTTTGATGTGTCTATAAACATTGAAGGAAATTTTATCTTAACTCTTATGGTTTAACAAACACTGCAAGCCCCTATCTCTATCTGTCTGATGATCTGACCAGTGTGAGGATTGGAGTAACAAAGCAGCAGCTTCCTGATAATCCAGAGAGAAACACTAAGTATCGTACTTTTCTTGGCTCTAAGGGCTTCAGTTCAGGAAAACATAGCTGTGAGGTGGAGGTGGGAGACCATCCTGACTGGTATGTGGCTTTAATTAAAGAGTCTGTGTTTGGATTATGAAAGTGGAGAATACACAGTTGTTGCTGGTCAGACTGTGACAGTGAAGAAGAGTCTCCACAGGATCAGAGTCCAGCTGAACTATGACAGGGGGGAGGTGTCCTTCTATGACCCTGAAGACATGACTCACATCTACACTCACAGAGACACTTTGACTGAGAAACATTTTGCATATTATTTTATTGAAGAGACAGAATATGTCAAATCATCTGATTTCAAAATCTGTCACGTTTATATTTCATTGAAAACATCAATGAGGACAAAGTGATTTTTTAACCATCTGTGTTTTTTTCTCTTTTTCCTAGTCTTTAAGGAATTATTTAACATTTTGTTTAGATAATTTTTAAATACAGTATATCCCCTAAGAATAAATGTACAGTTTATATTATACATATAAAACCAAAGAAGAGTCTTATTTGAACTTTTGGTTTGCTTGTTTTTTAACGGTTATCATGCTGCAACATTCTGTCGTTACTTAATAATCTCAAACATGATTTATATTACTCCTCAGGGTTGTTTACATGACGACTGATTTTTTGTGAGAGATCTGTTTTAATTGTTGCAAAGTTATTTTACTTCATTGATTTTAGTTTCAGTTAGTTTCCAGTCTGTGTTTGCTCATATCAGTTTAGTTTTTATTGTTTAAAACTGTTTCAGTTTGTTTAGTTTTTTTATTAGTTTCAGTTTTTTTTTTATTATTATTGTATGGAGCGCATATGTTAGAGGCACGATTTACAAAACACACTGTAGGTGTAACTAGGTGAGCATAAGGAATAGCACAATATATACAAATCACCAAATAATAAATATCCAGGGTTGACATATGCGATTATAAATAAATATCCAGAAAATAGACAGCAACATTACCAAGCAGGAAGGAGCATGTGCAAAAGGATGTAACTATTGCAGTGTTTACAGTGTGTTAGATGGAGGAGTTGTACAGGGAGATGGCCACAGGCAGGAATGATTTCCTGTGTCGTTCAGTGGCGCTTTTTGGTAATCTCAGTCTCTCACTGAACGTGCTCCTGTGGCTAGCCAGCATGTCATGGAGTGGGTGGAAGGTATTGTCCAACATTGTCTTTATCTTGGACAACATTCACCTCTCTGACACCGCCTTAAGAGAGTCAAGCTCCATACCCACAACATTACTGGCCTTGTGGATCAGTTTATTGAGTCTGTTGGCATCAGCAATGCTCAACCTGCTGCCCCAGCATGCAACAGCATAGAGGATAGCTCTGGCCACAACAGACTCATAGAAATTTCTGAGCATTGTCCGACAGATGTTGAAGGACCTCAGCCGCCTCAGAAAATAGAGACGACACTGGCCCTTCCTGTAAAGTGCAGTGGTATTTTTGACCGAGTCAAATTTATTGTTTATGTGTACTCTGAGATATTTATAGTGCTCCACAATGTCCACGTTGACCCCCTTGAGTGTCAAAGGGGGCAAGGGTTTCCTAAACTCCACAATTAATTCCTTGGTCATGAGTCTGCACACAGACGTCGTGTTGAACAGATGGCGCTATGGTGAGGTCAGAATAACTAAGAGCTGATTACACTCAAAATGGAGACTTTTTTTTTTATCTGCCTTGAAAGTTAAATGTTGCTACGAGGGGCTTCATAGTGGAGGCAAAAGTGATGCTCAGATAAAGACAAACAAGGAGCCAAAGGAAGGAGGCAGCTGCAGGTCTCTCTCTTAAGAATCTAACACAAGATAAGCTCATACAGTGGCAATTAAACGTTATTAAAACAGCAAATAGCTTTTATCAGTGTGGTTGGTTTTAAGGTTGATTTAAAAATTTGCATTCTTTTCTAAACACAAGAGAGTTCAGCTTATTTCAATATATAACAAAGAAAATGAAGATATCATTTTTTCATTGTTAAAAATCGCGCAGTTAGAAGTAAACTGTGTGTCGAAAACATTAATAGATCAGGTCACCTGCTGGTTTGAAATACTCTCCTTCCTACTTTATTATGAGTAAGCAACAGGGGCACAGGCAATAATCTCGGAGTGGGCAAAAAGACGTGATAGAGGCGGATGGAAGTGAAGAGAGCGTGGAAAATAAAGGTTTTCTACCACAGAGAAGGGCTTTTGAGTAAGTGGTGAAAATGGTTTTTGGGTAAATGAAGAGGGATGAATCATAATAAATTTAAATGAATATACTTTTAAATAATTTCTATTTTATTATTTCTAAATATGAATTTAATTGTAAAACTCTGGCAGCCTGTTCTTTGTGGGCGGGATCTATTTTCAATGAGCCAATATGGAACGTTGTGGAGGGCGGGGCCTGTTTCAAACATGAAAGCCAAGAGAATGGGGCCATGACGTCACAGTCAACTCAAGTCCTTAAACAGCCAGCTGAAACTGCACACTAGACAAGCACGTTTCTTACCTACAGTCACGAGCGATTCACTAGATGAACTTTTGTTCTGCTACCCTCAGTCAAATCTGAATATCTGATTTATTGTAACACTGCAGCTTTGTTTTAAATGTCAAAAATGAGCAACCAGAAAGGAAAACCACAATTTATGTGCACTCTGCCAAAAAGTACACTGGATGACCTCATTAAGGTTAGGAAAGCCTTCCAAAACACTCTGTCTGAAAATCAGCTTTTAAAAGAGGATACAAAGGAAGCTAGACAGCAAATCAAACAGCTGATGGGCCAAATTTCACTGATGCGTGCCAAGCTGGACCAATATGAGATCCAAGCTGGAGAACTCACTGATGAGTCAGTGTCACGCAAAGTGCAAATGAGGAGCACCACTAACGAAAAAGGGGATCAGGCTTGTTCAGATCAGGAAAAGACCAGCATCTTTGACCTTGAGATGAACCGTCTGGAAGAGAAGCTTCAGCAGAGGGACAGCGAAATCCTGATCCTCAAACAGGACAAGGACAGTCTGTCTGCAGAACTTGCACAGCTTCAGAAAGGCAAGGAAGAAAAAATTATGTGCACTCTGCCAAAAAGTGTTCTGGACAAACTTACTCAGGTTAGGAAAGCCTTTCAAAACACTCTGTCGGAAAATCAACTTTTCAAAGAGGATTCAAAGACAGCCAGACAGCAAGTCAAACAGCTGTTGGCCCAAATTTCACTGATGCGTACCAAGCTGGAACAATATGGGATCCAAGCTGGAGAAGAAAAAGAGGAACAGACTTGTTCAGATCAGGAAAAGACCAGCATCTTTGACCTTGAGATGAACCGTCTGAAAGAGCAGCTCAGGCAGAGGGACAGTGAAATCCTGATCCTGAAACAGGAGAAGGACGGTCTGTCTGCCGAGCTCGCAAAGCTTCAGAAACACGAGGCCCCTCTGAAAGAAACTCAGTGGAATCAGAAAACACAGACAGAAAATCTGGAGGAAGAAAAAGAGAAAGTTCTGGAAGATCAGAAACTGATGAAGGACACAAAAGAAATGCAGAACAAACTGGACACGCAGAGAAAAGAATTAGCGGAGGCTAATACGGAGATAGAAGACACGGCAACCCCAGAGTCCTCCTCATTAGAAATGCAGGAGGTGAATCGGAGCGCTGAGAAGGGCGGAGTCAACACGAAAACACTGAACATGGGGGAAAAGTTGTGTGTCCACAGAGTTATTCAGTTGGTGGTTTCACAGGCCATAGAAAAAGTCTCTTCTAAATACAAGCTCTTTACAGAGCGCCTGACTCCTGACTGCATCAGCGATCGCCTGATTGAGAGAATCTGGCCTGAAATTGAGCTGAAACATTTGGACCTATCCCCAAAAAGGCTGAAAAAGATACACAAGACCATTCTCAAGGATCTGTGCCAAACACACAACTGCAAGGAAAAGTATCTGATTTTTAATCTGAGGGAACAACTTGATAATATCACTGTCCCAACCTTCACCAAACACCTGTTGGCTTTACCAAGACGAGTACTCAGTGTCTCTAAAAACAGGGAAGAGTACAAAGAAGTGGTGAAAAATTTCACTAAAGATCTGGTAATGCACGCTATGAGCCGAGAAAATGAGACAGCGACATGGCATCCAGGAACATCAGATTTCATTATACAGAGGCTTTCCAATAAGATCTGGAACAAAATCTTGTCCAAATCCTACAAAATGTCCTTAGAGAACATTGAACAGCTCAGCCTGACGGTGTACAACGAACTCCATGACAGGTGGCCTTCTCCAGTCTTCTTAATGAAGTCAAACAACCCAGTGGTTGACGAAGTAATCGTCAAAACCTTCAAAACACATGCCAAACTGAGGAGCCAAAATGTCATCCTTAGGGCTTTCTCATGTGCACGCTAAAATTGAACTGAAACGTGCATGTGATTATGTGACAAAACTCTGAAACTGACTTAAAATATGCATTTACATTGGGCAATCTAAATTTAATTTTAAAACCAGAGTGGTTAAAAAATAACCACTCTTCTCTTCCCAACTTCCTTCCCTCATCACCAACTGGCCGAGGCAGATGGCCACCCCATCCCAGAGCCTGGTTCTGCCGCAGGTTTCTCTCTTTTAAAAGTGAGTTTTTCCTTCCCACTGTCGCCAAAGTGCTTGCTCTAGGGGGTTGGAGTTTTGGTGCATTATTGTAGGGTCTTGACCTTACAATATAAAGCCCCATGAGGGAAGTGTTGTTGGGGTTTGGTGCTGTTTCTTAACTCAAAATGTCCAATTACAACAGGACATTTTGAGTTGAGAAACAGCACCAAACCACTAAACAAAAGAAAATAAAAATTAATAATAAAAAAGATCAAATTGAATATATTTGTGCTTTGTTCTATTTGCTTTAAATTTGCTAAGAATGTCATATCAGATCAGAATTGTGTGTCTCAATATCATGTATCATAGCATCATTGTGTAGGCCAATTTGAAGTGGATGTTATAGTAATGTCTTTCTGTACGTGTGTACAAACCAGTGGTGAAAAACACAGGAGATACGCAAAGAATAACCGGTGTTTGAGGTTCCAGATCCCCAGAATTGATATTTTCACCGAATGGTCTTTTCTGTCTGCCAGTGTGTCATGCAGTTTTCAAGATTATAGACCTTGGCAAAGAAAAAAGGTTCCCCACTCCAGCTCTTGGGAATCCATATACCCTTCATATCAATATAACTTTTCAGACAACAATTAATTATTTTAAATTTTAGTAAAAAGCCTTCAACCTGGTTTTATTTAGATTTATTTAGATTGTGTTCACTGACACATCTGAATTCAAACTGATAAACAGGATTTAAAAGGAGGGAGCGATGGACACTGAGCAGCAGATCAGTCAGTGTAGAAACAGGACATAAGTTTAAGGGACGGGGGGATAATTTGATTGTGATCATTTTTGATCTGACTCAGTAGTGCTGGCTTCTCTCCCGGACACATCTTTCCCTTACATGCAGGTCACTGATGTAGAATAGAATAGAATAGAATAGAATAGAATAGAATAAAATAGAATAGAATTTTATTAATCTCTATGGGAAGGTCCATTTATTGTATATTCTTCAGGATGTGGTTTCTGTGTCTGTTCCTTTTATCCTCACATGCAGCTCAACTTTAAAAAGCAGTGCAGCTGCATGGTTGCACATGATTATTTCCTATTGTGATGGCTGCAGTTTGTTAGGAAAAATGAGCCAATCAATCATGTAGATTCCTGATTTATTATTTTAAATGACATCAGTGCCATTTCAGTCCTAACTGTGCAGCCCTGATCAATAATCTGAATGGAAACTGGTTCTTCTTTACACTGATGAACTGCTGATGTCTCTGACTGGATTGTCTGTTTGATTTGACACTTAAGTTATTGTGTAGTTACATTACAACCATCAATCTGCCACCAGTGTATGATTGTGCTTTATTTTGTAAATGGACTGGTACTTACATGGTACTTTTGTATTATATTTGCCTGTGCACTTTTATCCTAACATGCACACACACTCACACAGTCATCAGGGTAAAATCAGGGTTCAGAGTCTTGCAGGAGGTGGAGACGGGATTGAACTGCTGACTCTCTAATTAGTAGATGACTCACTGACACAAAGACTCACCATCCCTTTGAGTAACTGCACCCTTGCTGAAGCTCATTCACTCATTGAAGTGCCTCTGATGAAGTAGGTCTTACAGACGGTGACCATCTGAAGCTGAAAAAAAAGAATAGAAAAACTCAGGTTAGTGATGTGAGAGTGAATGAATAGTGGCATTGTAAAGCGCTTTGGGTGCCTTGAAAAGCGCTATATAAATCCAATCCATTATTAAACAGGTGGTGAATGCTGTGATTTACTAGGATTTTATGATGCTCATGTTTTTTTTTTCTTACACCACCAGTTATGATTCATTCCTAGGTCAGATTCATGTAAACTAAAGAAACATCAAAATAATTTAAAGATACATGTTACACGGAAAAAAAAAAAAAAAAAAAGGTTTTCTAACACACACACGGGCCGATTGTGGCTCAAGAGTTGGGAGTTCACCTTGTAATCGGAAGGTTGCCGGTTCTTGGTCGTTGTGTCCTTGGGCAAGACACTTCACCCGTTGCTTACTGGTGGTGGTCAGAGGGCCCGGTGACGCCAGTGTCCGGCAGCCTCGCCTCTGTCAGTGCGCCCCAGGGTGGCTGTGGCTACAATGTAGCTTGCCATCACCAGTGTGTGAATGTGTGGATGACAGGTTGTGTAAAGTGCTTTGGGGTCCTTAGGGACTAGTAAAGCGCTATACAAATACAGGCCATTTACCATTACATTACACGATTAAATTCAATGCTATATTTTAAATATATTTTTACAACAGAGACACATTATGCATAGAAAAGAAAATGTAATTCATAGGATTTTTGTTAGTTGTTTTTTTTCCGGGTTTACAAGAAATTAACAGAAAAACAATGGACCTCTGAGAATAGGAGCTAAAAATGATTGAATATATATATCAGTTTAGCCAAAATCGTAGCATAATTTATATAGTCACACTTAAAATTTAACCTCAATTTCACATGGTTCTTATTTAGCATGGAATTTTCCTTTGACATCTATAACAAAGAAATTGCGACATCTAGTGGGGACTGAGTCAAATGATAGGTTCATTACTATCAGTTCCACCCATTGCAGAGAAAATAAAGCAGACGTCTCTTAACTTTTGAATGATTTCTGGATCTTCTGATGATTTATAATTAGGTTTTAAATTTGATTTTGAAACTTCAATGTTATTCTTTAACTGGTTTCTTTGATTATTGAAAATGACAAAATGTGTCTGTGAAGTGAAATAAATCAAATTCAGTGATTCTGTTGTTGATGTGTTTGACTGAAAATCAGCTTTTTAGACACATTCAGTCATTAGTTTAGTTTTATTTAACATGGACACTCACTTTCATTGTTCTTTTTAGATTTAACTGACTCCTTAGAATAAAAGATTATTTGCTTCTGTTGGTTTGTAAATATTCTTGTTGTGCTGAAGCTGTTTTCTTGAAATAATCATAATCAGATTTTATAAAATTCAGTTTATTTTAAGCAACTACATTTAAAATTGTTATTTTTATTTTCAGACCTGCATTCACATTTAACCTCAACTCTCTTAAACTGCATATCAGAGAAGACTTGTGCAGTTTGTTTTGATGGAGTCACTGATTCTCACTTTGGTCTGATCCCAGTGTGCCATGGTCCGTGGGGGTACCTGGAGGGTGTTTCCTTCTGTTGCTGCTTTACCATCCCTTTGGGGCGGGGACTTCGGTGCTTCAACTGAGCCTCAGCTTCAAGCAATCAGCTGGAGACCTACTTCAGCTGTCTCAACCGGCTCCTCCGTGCCAGTTTGTTCCACCCTTCTCGGTGGTAAATGACGTTTCCCTTTGTGGTTTTCCTTGTGTGACTTAGCTCTCAGAGTAATTTCTGTCTTCCCTTCGTACAGCAGAGTTCCTATCCTGGCTTTCACCTTACGGGGACAGTCCCCGCCTCCCAGCCTACTCGTCCGCCTGCCCTCCAACCCCCACGCTTCAGCTTGGGACCCTTCAGACGCTTTCCACGGACCTCTCCCCTCCCTTCAGTGATTCTAACCCGGACTGGCACAGTAAGGCGAACAATTCTTCAGTTTCTAGTTATCTATGCTCCAGTTTTCCCTTCCGATTATAACTACCTCTTCCTCTGTTACAGAATATTCCCACGGCTCACTGACCTCCTCCCCGTCTCTGCAACTAGCCTGATTGGCCCCCCTTGTCACGTTAGGTCACTTTTTCGATTAAAATTCACTGTAAGCATTCCTCGCCCGTGTTTGTCTGCATTTTTGGGTCCACTTTCCTGATCGAACCCGTTGGTTCATGACACAGTGTGAAACATTACCAGGCAGAAATCAAATGTAATCATGGATAAAGTTTACATTCTCACAGCTGATCTGCATCTTTATAAACTCTAACTTATGTTTTTAACAGTAAATTTAAAGCTGCAGAGATGTTTGATGAAGGTCCAACTTTATAATATTGGTATTTATTTGTATATTATATTTACTCACAAGACAAAGTTCATATTTTCTTCTCTGGTAAAAATATTTTTCCAACATTTTATTTCCACGTTCTCACATTTTATTATATATGACTCATTACATGTTAGTTGTGACGTTACTCAATAAGTAAAGCAAAAACACTTTTCTCATTTCATCTCTAAAAACTGCAAATACACAAATAAAACATTTTTTTCTTTAGTATTTCCATAAACTTTAGCTCTAAATACATCATTTGTTATGCGTTTGGAGATTTAAAGTCAGTAAGATTATTAAGAGAGCAAGAAGGTAGATTATTAATTAAAAACTAATAAAACTTTATTTCTCCTCTTTGCAGACTGAATCTTGTTTTTCAGTCCTGAGCACAGACCTGCTGACATGTTGGAGAAGCAAACAAAGTATTTGTTTAGTCAGTCTGCCCTGAGCCATAGTCTTTGTGACACTTTTTATACTTTATTCATATTTTTTAAATTTGTTTATGTAACCAGATAAGGGGCAGAAAAGTGATGATGGTACTAAGGGTCTGTACCATAGCTTCTTCCTTTGACTATAAACATCACAGCAGTTATTCTAACACTTTGCTGAGGTATAACAAGGCACAGCACTAAAATGAATGTGCATCAATACAAACTCACCAGAGCAGTTTGGTTCATGCTAAATGTCTGAACTCAGCTCTGCTTCAAAGTTAGTGAATTCTCCCTCTAACAACACATTAGACTCATCAGTTTCAATCATGTACATTTTTATAAACGTATCTAGCATGACTCATTTCATCACAGCAGCACACAGAGGACAAAAGACACCGGCCCTGGTTCCTGTCACAGCTGGGATTTCATCCTGCTTTCATCCTGACGGGCCGTCGTAGTCTAATCACAACATAGCATAGCTGAATTCTTATATAATAAATCATCTTCAGTTCCTTCTCCTTATTGAAATATCTGTTTAGTTTAAAAAAAAAACACTTAGAGAAGTCGAAAATTTTTCAATTTTCACTCTTGTGTTTTTTGTGAAGAACAACCTGGAAACTGTCTGAATTACTGTGACAGCGCCCTCTAGCGAATACAAATATTATATGCACATTTCAGTTTACCACGTGACTGTGATTCGTGAAAATGAAAGTAAATTTCGACTTTTTTTAAACTGAGCTGAGACGCCATTACAGGGAGTCAGATCTCTGCTAAGAACACACGTTTGGAGGATTTTTATCAGAAAGTTCAAGAGACACTAATTTGGTGAGTTAAAAATACTTAAAGATCAAATGGCTGAGAAACTCGGACTTGTTGAAAATTTCCTGAGCTGCCATGTGTGTTCAGAGACTTTCAGAGATCCTGTGTCTCTGAGCTGCAACCACAGCTTCTGTTCAAGCTGCCTGCAGAAATTCTGGGAACAAACTAAAAACAAAAACTGTCCCATTTGTAAAAGAAGATTTTCGAAGGATCATCCAGATGTGAACTTTGCTCTGAAAGAACTTGCTGATTCATTTGCTGGGAGACAAAAATCTGGATCATCTGAGACAGAAAAGAGAGAGAAGAAATTAACAGTGGTGTGCAGTAAACATGAGGAAGTGCCTAAACTGTTCTGTGTGGACGAGCAGAGAGCTGTGTGTCCTGTGTCTGACTTTTCTCTCCACCAGAGTCACAAAGTGGTTCCTGTAGAAGAAGCAGTCAGTGACCTGAAGGAGCAGCTGAAATCTGACTTAAAGTCTCTGCAGGACAAGAGGAACAAATACAAACAAGTGGAGGAAACATACAATGAAATGAGGGAACACATGAAGAAGCAGCTGTTGTCCACAGAGAGGCAGATCAGAACAGAGTTCAAGAAGCTCCAGCAGTTCCTGAAAGAGGAAGAGGAGTCCAGACTGGCAGCTCTGAGGGAGGAAGAGGAGCAGAAGGGGAGGACTATCAGCAGAGAGATGAAGATGATTGAGGAGCAGATCTCCTCTCTGTCAGACAGCATCTCTGCTGTTGAAGAAGAGCTGCAGAAACACAGCGTGCCATTCCTCAGCAGTTATAAAGACACTCAGAGCAGAGCCAGAGCCCAGAGCTCAGTGTCAGATCCACAGCTGGTCTCAGGAGCACTGATAGATGTGGCCAAACACCTGGGCAACCTGTCCTTCAGAGTGTGGGAGAAGATGAAGGAGAAGGTCCACTTCAGTACTGTCATTCTGGACCCAAACACTGCACACCCCCGTCTCTATCTGTCTGATGATCTGACCAGTGTGAAATATGGAGACACAAAACAGCAGCTTCCTGATAATCCAGAGAGAAACACTAATTATGCCAATGTTTTTGGCTCTGAGGGCTTCAGCTCATGGAAACACAGCTGGGAGGTGGAGGTGGGAGACCATCCTGTCTGGGTTATAGGTTTAAGTAAAGAGTCTGTTGACAGGAAGGGAGAGATTTTAGCTTCACCAAAATATGGAATCTGGTGTTTACATCATCAGAGTGGAAAATACACTAATGGTGTTGGTCAGACTGTGACAGTGAAGAAGAGTCTCCAGAGGATCAGAGTCCAGCTGGACTATGACAGGGGGGAGGTGTCCTTCTATAACCCTGAAGACATGACTCACATCTGCACTCACAGAGACACTTTCACTGAGAAACTCTTCCCATTTTTCAGTGTTGGAGAGGCAGGAGACGCCAAAACCTCTGATATCAAAATCTGTGAGACTGAGATTTCTCTGAAAACTGCAACGAGGTCTCTGTGAACTTTTCTTCTCTTGTCTCATCCTTTTAGTTACAGCTTGTTTTGTGGTTGTTTGTTTTTTAATTTAGGCAACTCCTGTTTTTATTTTTTATGAGAGAAATTGCAGAAAGAAAGATTAGTATCTGAAGCATTTTATACAATGTGATAAAAATCATTTTCAAAACACAGTAAAATTAAATGATAAAAGTAATTTTTTTTTGTTTTCTTGCAAATTCAGTTTGAAGGTCCTTAAAACTTTATATTTATTTGTTCTTTTTATGGTTGATTTTTTTTCCTTTTTTGACAAATATATAGCAGTTTCAAGTCATTGGGTGTTCATGAAACAGTTTTTAAACATTTAAACAGTGCGAAGTTGAACATACTTCCATGTGTCAGACATTGATGAACAAGCACTGATAAATGTCACTTTCCTTTCCTTCATCAGTTATTTAGATCCAAATCAGCTAATAACAGCATCGTGAAAATTTGTGTTTTAATGGTTTCAAAATGATAAATAGACTTGACTCATAAATAATCCTAATGTCTGCTTTTAATACTTAACTGTCAGTGATTCATTTAAGTGATTTGCTTCATTTAAATGTGTTTCTTATAGCATGTTCTCCATTACGTTGCAAAATAAACCAAACTGTGTAGGTTGTCATAATAATTCAGCCATGTTTTTCTTTAAAATGTGTCATTGCAGAATAATGTTGACTGTCTGACATTTATTCAGTTGTATTCATACAAACTAAAGTTCATTCTTTGTTTTTTAGATTGTTCCTAAGTTCTGTGTAAATTGCTTTGTCAGATACAGACACTGTTTTCTTTGCTACTGACTGACCCGAAACATTTATTTCATATTTGTTGAACATTTGTACAGTTGGAGCTGCTGTTTGTTCCAGTGTGTTTCTGTGAACTCTCACTTCATATTCCAGATCACATCAGCACATTCAGGATTTGGTCTTGTTAACTGTGGATTTCCTGTTTTTCACCTGCAGAGCAAATATGATGAAAATGTCGGAAACATGAGTTCACTGATTTCCTGGATTATTTTCTGTCAATAAAAATATCAAAGTCTGGCTGCGTTTTGATTTGTGTATAAACATCAAAGGAAATTTTATCTCTTAATTTTTATTGTTTAATTCTTACTGTATTCAAACTGTCCTTTTATTGGTAACACATTAACACATCTTGTTCAAGTTAGAGAAACACGTGCATCACCTAAGAGAATAAAATAAAAATCTGAAGAATCAGAGAATTTAAGGATTAATATTATTATTCAGAAGAAATCCAAAGTAGCAATAAGAGACAAAGTAAGAGGAGGAAACTTCATGTAGTTTATGTGTAGGGCTGCACAAAAAAACCTGTTTATTATTTAATTGTTGATAATTCAAACAGAATGATGATTTATTAGAGGCATCAGTGACATTTTAGTCCCCACTGTGCAGCCCTGATGTTGTTGGTCAGACTGTGACAGTGAAGAAGAGTCTCCAGAGGATCAGAGTCCAGCTGGACTGTGACGGGGGGGAGGTGTCCTTCTATGACCCTGAAGACATGACTCACATCTACACTCACAGACACACTTTCACTGAGATATGTGTAATATTGGAAAAGCAGGAGATGCCAAAACAACTGATAATAACATGTTTTAGACTTTTAGATCTTTAATCAACTCCATCAACTTCTTTCTATGTGAGAAAACACTAAAATATTTCTTGGAGTAAATGAAATGTACAACATGAACTGCTGATGACTGAAACACAGAACAGTCATGTGTTCATTTCTTGTCATTTAAGGTCAAGAGCCGTCACTACAGGCCTGCAGGCAGAAATCTGAGAAGCCTGAAACTTTTCTGTTAGTCACTGTGATTTGGAGCGACTAAAACTGATCAAAAACCATTTAAATAACAATTTGACGAGTTCATCTTTTGGTTGTTTCAGTGGCTGAAACACTAAAAATAATGTTTTTTTCTCCTTTTTTTGGACACCTGCTGTATTTGAAAGCAATTTGAGTCTTTTTAATTATTATTGTTGCATGGAGGATTTACAAAACTCACTGAAGATGTTATAATGAAAACACTGAACATTTTGAGTCTCAATGAAAACCTCATCAGGCAAGTCTTGATACAAATACTGAAGCTGAGAACATTTCATCTGTATTTTTATTTGATACTAATTAGTCTTATTAACTGTGGAGTTCAAGTTTTTCTCCTGATGAACAAAATTGTGAAAATATCAGAAAAACAAGTTCATTAATCTCCTGTTTTTTTCTGTCAGTTAAATATATCGAAGCCTGTCTGCAGTCTGATGTGTCTGTAAACACAGAAGGACGCTGAACTTTCTATTTAAACTGTCATTTTATTGATAACACCTTAACACATTTTATTGAAGTTAGAGAAACACGTGAAGCACGTAAGAGAACAGAGCAATAATCAGAAGAATCAGAGAACTAGAGGATTAATATTATTATACAGAAGAAACCCAAAGTGACAAAAAGAGACAAAGGGAAAGTAGAAAGAGCCAACTGCAGAGAAATGATGGAACAAGGTTGGAAACAGAGAGAGTGGGGAAAGAGTGAAAGACACCCTATGAAGAGAAGCCGGCTCAGTGTTGTCAGTGCAGCTCAGTCAGTGACTGTAAAAAGAAGATGGCAGAAGTTCAGAGTGGCTCCAGCTCATCTCAGTGATGCTTCATCTGACTAAATAACAGGAAGGCAGCAGAGCTCACAGTGGCCTCAAGAGGAGGACACTTCATGTAGTTTATATGTAGGGCTGCACAATGAATCACTGTTCCTTATTTCACCTTTGATAATTCATGCAGATGATGATTTATTATAGAGGCATCAGTGTCATTTTAGTCTTAACTGTGCAGCTCTGATCAATAATCTGAATGGAAGCTGGTTCTTCTTCTACACTGATGAACTGCTGATGTCTCTGACTGGATTGTCTGTTTGATCTAAAGTTACTGCAGCTACATTAGAAGCATCAAGCTGCCGTCAGTGTGTTTGTGCTTTATTTTGTGTGACAGCGCCCCCTGCTGGAGCATCTTTACTCTTTGAAGCAGCAGTGACTCTTGGTGCTGACGGTCACTCAGCTATGTACAAAAGGCAGCCAGTCTGCACTGGCAACACAGAGCCCCATAGAGAAGCATGCCAAATAATCATCATTACATCATCATCATAGCTGTCAACTTCCTCATAGTCATCCTCAGTGCTATAATCTATATATAATATTCCTTATCATTATAATCATCTTCATTATATCATCTGGAGACAAAAATAGTTATATGCACTTAAAAAGCTGAGAAAATATATAGAGAAAAAGGTGGAGTATACCAGCATTCAGTAGAAAATGAACCCAAATAAAAAAGAAAAATACAAGTAAAAGCATTGACTGTTTTTTTAGAGCAGGGTGAAACTGGTTTATGGGACGAGACATGAGTGCAGTACAACATGTCAGCTGCTCACAGTGAAAAAAACTAAAAACCTTTACTTAACAAAATTTTCACCATCCCAACAAAATGCGATCACTTTAAAAGTTACAAGGTGATAAATGTTCTGCCTTATTATTTCTAAATAAAAGTTAAATAAAGTACACTGTAAACTGTACATGATTCTTATTTAGGTCACAGCAAATTTAAAAAACAGCTTTAAAAAAAAATAAAGTCTCTTTATAATTATGTGATTAGGTTCCACAAAAAAAAAGTTTTCAAACACAGACACATTATGCCTAGAAAAGAAAATATAATTCATAGGATTTGGTGTTTAGATCATTGAATTGGAAAATACACAGTTGTTGTTGGTCAGACTGTGACAGTGAATAAGAGTCTCCAGAGGATCAGAGTCCAGCTGAACTATGACAGGGTGTCCTTCTATGACCCTGAAGACATGACTCTGATCTGCACTCACAGAGACACTTTCACTGAGAAACATTTTGTATATTATTTTATTGAAGAGACAGAATATGTCAAATCATCTGATTTCAAAATCTGTCACACTTATATTTCATTGAAAACATCAATGAGGACAAAGTGATTTTTTAACCATCTGTGTTTTTTTCTCTTTTTCCTAGTCTTTAAGGAATTATTTAACATTTTGTTTAGATAATTTTTAAATACAGTATATCCCCTAAGAATAAATGTACAGTTTATATTATACATATAAAACCAAAGAAGAGACTTATTTGAACTTTTGGTTTGTTTGTGTTTTTTTAACAGTTATCATGCTGCAACATTCTGTCGTTACTTAATAATCTCAGACACGATTTATATTACTCCTCAGGGTTGTTTACATGCCGACTGATTTGTGAGAAACCTGTTTTAATTGTTGCAAAGTTATTTTACTTCATTGATTTTAGTTTCAGTTAGTTTCCCGTCTGTGTTTGCTCATATCAGTTTAGTTTTTAATGTTTAAAACTGTTTCAGTTTGTTTAGTTTTTTTTATTAGTTTCAGTTTTTTTAATTATTATTGTATGGAGCGCATATGTCAGAGGCACGATTTACAAAACTCACTGTAGGCTTAACTAGGTAAGCTTATTCTTACTGTTATAACAAACAGAACTTTTAACAAATGTGTTTTTTATTGCAGGGAATAGGTAAGGTTAAAGTTTAACAACAAACACTGAGCCTCACTTTTGATATTCGCAGACAACATGGAAAAACGTGGATCCAAACACTGTCTCGCAGCCTCTTCTATTAAAATACCTCATATAGCACTAAATCTGGTACCTGAACACATCTTCATTTTTAACATGTTTATGGCTGTGATGAACCAGCATCTCTCTCATGTGTTTTAATACCTGTGACATCAGAATCAATCAGAATCAGAATATTTTATTGATCCCTAGGGAAATGATGTGGGTTACAGTTGCTCTCGTACAGTGACAATAAGAAAAACAGAAACAAAAAAAACCCCAAAACAAAAACAAAATAGATGATTAGAAATACAATATGTCAAGATATAAGGAATAGCACAATATGTACAAATCACCAAATAATAAATATCCAGGGTTGACAGATGCAATTATAAATAAATATCCAGAAAATAGACAGCAACATTACCAAGCAGGAAGGAGCATGTGCACAAGGATGTAACTATTGCAGTGTTTACAGTGTGTTAGATGGAGGAGTTGTACAGGGAGATGGCCACAGGCAGGAATGATTTCCTGTGTCGTTCAGTGGTGCTTTTTGGTAATCTCAGTCTCTCACTGAACGTGCTCCTGTGGCTAACCAGTAGGGGTGGGTTTTTATAATCTATTTATCGATTAAAATCGATTCTGGCTTGGATAACGTAAAATCGATTCATTAAAATCCTGAATCAATTTTTTAATATAAATTTATTTTGCCCGAAATGCCAGAATCTCAGGTGAAAGATCACAAAATTTCAACAACCACCAAACAGCTAAGACAGTAAATGAGAGCAGGAACATGGATTCTGCACAAAGACGTAAACACACAGCGCAACCCGCGGATCAGAATCAGTGAGATGTTGCCTTTCTCACGGTCGGGGCTGAAAGCCGACAGCTCGCTGATTCTGATCTGTCGGCGGGTCGGTGCTTTGTGTTCACGCCCTTTATGCGCTGATTCTAAAGCTGTTAGTTTGATCTCTCTCCAAACAATATTGACCGAACCAGCAGCAAAAGAAGATCCAAACTACTTCACATAAACATCGTCATGAATTCACTCTGACGTTTACTGTTTTGCTTCCACCACGATGCACAGCTCTCTCGCGCTTGCTCGTGCTCTCTCTCACTCTCTCTCTCCCTCTCTCTCTCTGTACTGTTTTCTGCATTATTCGCTTGCTTGTTAAGCACAAGTCTACCGTTGTTTACAGCGCTGTCGGCCGACGTTTTTTTTTCTTTTCGTTTTATATACTTCTGAAAAGAAAACCTAATTTCTGCCGTTCAATACTGAACAAATTTAAACTTTTTAAAATTATGCAAAATGCAAAACGCTTAGCCGTGTCTCTAATAAAACCACGTCAGAGGTAATGTTCATGTGTTGATTAATAGTTTTCTTTCATTTTTGATGTACTGCAGAATATTTTTATAAAATCCCTGGCCAGGAAAATCGCCTTCATGTTTTTCTGTGTTTTATCCTCAGCTACTTTGACACAAATGCGTGTGTCAGCTTCTTTTTTATAGATACAAAAATATCTAAATGTACTAATTCAAATCGAAGTGAATCGAATCAAATTAAATCGAATCATGGATCGAATTGATTCGGTACCTTGTGAATCGGAATTGAATCGATTCTAGAAATCAGTGACGATACCCAGCCCTACTAGCCAGCATGTCATGGAGTGGGTGGAAGGTATTGTCCAACATTGTCTTTATCTTGGACAACATTCACCTCTCTGACACCGCCTTAAGAGAGTCAAGCTCCATACCCACAACATTACTGTCCTTACGGATCAATTTATTGAGTCTGTTGGCATCAGCAATGCTCAACCTGCTGCAACAGCATAGAGGATAGCTCTGGCCACAACAGACTCATAGAAAGTTCTGAGCATTGTCCGACAGATGTTGAAGGACCTCAGCCGCCTCAGAAAATAGAGACGACACTGGCCCTTCCTGTAAAGGGCAGTGATGTTTTTGACCGGGTCAAATTTATTGTTTATGTGTACTCTGAGATATTTATAGTCCTCCACAATGTCCACGTTGACCCCCTTGGGTGTCAAAGGGGTCAAGGGTTTCCCGGTATTCCTAAACTCCACAATTAATTCCTTGGTCATGAGTTTGCACACAGACGTCGTGTTGAACAGATGGCGCTATGGTGAAGTCAGAAGAACTAAGAGCTGATTACGCTCAAAACTGAGACTTTTTTTTATCTGCCTTGAAAGTTAAATGTTACTACGAGGGGCTTCATAGTGGAGGCAAAAGTGATGCTCAGATAAAGACAAACAAGGAGCCAAAGGAAGGAGGCAGCTGCAGGTCTCTCTCTTAAGAATCTAACACAAGATAAGCTCATACAGTGGCAATTAAACGTTATTAAAACAGCAAATAGCTTTTATCAGTGTGGTTGGTTTTAAGGTTGATTTAAAAATTTGCATTCTTTTCTAAACACAAGAGAGTTCAGCTTATTTCAATATATAACAAAGAAAATGAAGATATCATTTTTTCATTGTTAAAAATCGCGCAGTTAGAAGTAAACTGTGTGTCGAAAACATTAATAGATCAGGTAACCTGCTGGTTTGAAATACTCTCCTTCCTACTTTATTATGAGTAAGCAACAGGGACACAGACAATAATCTCGGAGTGGGCAAAAAGACGTGATAGAGGCGGATGGAAGTGAAGTGAGCGTGGAAAATAAAGGTTTTCTACCAAAGAGAAGGGCTTTTGAGTAAGTGGTGAAAATGGTTTTTGGGTAAATGAAGAGGGATGAATCATAATAAATTTAAATGAATATGTTTTTAAATAATTTCTGTTTTATTATCTCTAAATATGAATTTAATTGTAAAACTCTGGCAGCCTGTTCTTTGTGGGCGGGATCTATTTTCAATGAGCCAATATGGAACGTTGTGGAGGGCGGGGCCTGTTTCAAACATGAAAGCCAAGAAAATGGGGCCATGACGTCAGAAAATCTGACAGCATGTTCTTTGTGGGCGGGACCTATCGTCAATTAACCAATAGAGAACGTTGTGATGGGCGGGGCCTGTTTCAAACATGAAAGGCAAGAGAATCAGGCCATGACGTCACAGTCAACTCAAGTCCTTAAACAGCCAGCTGAAACTGCACACTAGACAAGCACGTTTCTTACCTACAGTCACGAGCGATTCACTAGATGAACTTTTGTTCTGCTACCCTCAGTCAAATCTGAATATCTGATTTATTGTAACACTGCAGCTTTGTTTTAAATGTCAAAAATGAGCAACCAGAAAGGAAAACCACAATTTATGTGCACTCTGCCAAAAAGTACACTGGATGACCTCATTAAGGTTAGGAAAGCCTTCCAAAACACTCTGTGTGAAAATCAGCTTTTAAAAGAGGATACAAAGGAAGCTAGACAGCAAATCAAACAGCTGATGGCCCAAATTTCACTGATGCGTGCCAAGCTGGACCAATATGAGATCCAAGCTGGAGAAGAAAAAGAGGAACAGACTTGTTCAGATCAGGAAAAGACCAGCATCTTTGACCTTGAGATTAACCGTCTGGAAGAGCAGCTTCAGCAGAGGGACAGCGAAATCCTGATCCTCAAACAGGACAAGAAGAGTCTGTCTGCCGAGCTTGCACAGCTTCAGAAAGGCAAGGAAGAAATATTTATGTGCACTCTGCCAAAAAATGTTCTGGACAAACTTACTCAGGTTAGGAAAGCCTTTCAAAACACTCTGTCGGAAAATCAACTTTTAAAAGAGGATTCAAAGACAGCCAGACAGCAAGTCAAACAGCTGTTGGCCCAAATTTCACTGATGCGTACCAAGCTGGAACAATATGGGATCCAAGCTGGAGAAGAAAAAGAGGAACAGACTTGTTCAGATCAGGAAAAGACCAGCATCTTTGACCTTGAGATGAACCGTCTGAAAGAGCAGCTCAGGCAGAGGGACAGTGAAATCCTGATCCTGAAACAGAAGAAGGACGGTCTGTCTGCCGAGCTCGCAAAGCTTCAGAAACACGAGGCCCCTCTGAAAGAAACTCAGTGGAATCAGAAAACACAGACAGAAAATCTGGAGGAAGAAAAGGAGAAAGTCCTGGAAGATCAGAAACTGGTGAAGGACAGAAAAGAAATGCAGAACAAACTGGACACGCAGAGAAAAGAATTAGCGGAGGCTAAGACGGAGATAGAAGACACGGCAACCCCAGAGTCCTCCTCATTAGAAATGCAGGAGGTGAATCAGAGCGCTGAGAAGGGCGGAGTCAACACGAAAACATTGAACATGGAGGAAAAGTTGTGTGTCCACAGAGTTATTCAGTTGGTGGTTACACAGGCCATAGAAAAAGTCTCTTCTAAATACAAGCTCTTCACAGAGCGCCTGACTCCTGACTGCATCAGCGATCGCCTGATTGAGAGAATCTGGCCGGAAATTGAGCTGAAACATTTGGACCTATCCCCAAAAAGGCTGAAAAAGATACACAAGGCCATTCTCAAGAATCTGTGCCAAACACACAACTGCAAGGAAAAGTATCTGATTTTTAATCTGAGGGAACAACTTGATAATATCACAGTCCCAACCTTCACCAAACACCTGTTGGCTTTACCAAGACGAGTACTCAGTGTCTCTAAAAACAGGGAAGAGTACAAAGAAGTGGTGAAAAATTTCACTAAAGATCTGGTAATGCACGCTATGAGCCGAGAAAATGAGACAGCGACATGGCATCCAGGAACATCAGATTTCATTATGCAGAGGCTTTCCAATAAGATCTGGAACAAAATCTTGTCCAAATCCTACAAAATGTCCTTAGAGAACATTGAACAGCTCAGCCTGACGGTGTACAACGAACTCCATGACAGGTGGCCTTCTCCAGTCTTCTTAATGAAGTCAAACAACCCAGTGGTTGACGAAGTAA
The DNA here is from genome assembly GCF_056152115.1 of Neolamprologus brichardi. Lineage (NCBI taxonomy): Eukaryota > Metazoa > Chordata > Actinopteri > Cichliformes > Cichlidae > Neolamprologus > Neolamprologus brichardi. The sequence continues at coordinate 32,204,879 of NC_142115.1, forward strand.
TCGTCAAAACCTTCAAAACACATGCCAAACTGAAGAGCCAAAATATCATCCTTAGGGCTTTCTCATGTGCACGCTAAAATTGAACTGAAACGTGCATTATGTGACAAAACTCTGAAACTGGCTTAAAATATGCATTTACATTGGGCAATCTAAATAAAATTTTAAAACCAGAGTGTTTAAAAAATAACCACTCTTCTCTTCCCAACTTCCTTCCCTCATCACCAACTGGCCGAGGCAGATGGCCACCCCATCCCAGAGCCTGGTTCTGCCGCAGGTTTCTCTCTTTTAAAAGTGAGTTTTTCCTTCCCACTGTCGCCAAAGTGCTTGCTCTAGGGGGTTGGAGTTTTGGTGCATTGTTGTAGGGTCTTGACCTTACAATATAAAGCCCCATGAGGGAAGTGTTGTTGGGGTTTGGTGCTGTTTCTTAACTCAAAATGTCCAATTACAACAGGACATTTTGAGTTGAGAAACAGCACCAAACCACTAAACAAAAGAAAATAAAAATTAATAATAAAAAAGATCAAATTTAATATATTTGTGCTTTGTTCTATTTGCTTTAAATTTGCTAAGAATGTCATATCAGATTAGAATTGTGTGTCTCAATATCATGTATCATAGCATCATTGTGTAGGCCAATTTGAAGTGGATGTCATAGTAATGTCTTTCTGTACGTGTGTACAAACCAGTGGTGAAAAACACAGGAGATACGCAAAGAATAACTGGTGTTTGAGGTTCCAGATCCCCAGAATTGATATTTTCACCGAATGGTCTTTTCTGTCTGCCAGTGTGTCATGCAGTTTTCAAGATTAAAGACTTTGGCAAAGAAAAAAGGTTCCCGACTCGAGCTCTTGGGAATCCATATACCCTTCATGTCAATATTACTTTCAGACAACAATTAATTATTTTAAATTTTAGTAAATTGCCTTCAACCTGGTTTTATTTAGATTTATTTAGATTGTGTTCACTGACACATCTGAATTCAAACTGATAAACAGGATTTAAAAGGAGGGAGCGATGGACACTGAGCAGCAGATCAGTCTGTGTAGAAACAGGACATAAGTTTAAGGGATGGGGGGATAATTTGATTGTGATCATTTTTGATCTGACTCAGTGGTGCTGGCTTCTCTCCAGGACACATCTTTCCCTTACATGCAGGATGCTGATGTAGAATAGAATAGAATAAAATAGAATAGAATTTTATTAATCTCTATGGGAAGGTCCATTTATTGTTTATTCTTCAGGATGTGGTTTCTGTGTCTGTTCCTTTTATCCTCACATGCAGCTCAACTTTAAAAAGCAGTGCAGCTGCATGGTTGCACATGATTGTTTCCTATTGTGATGGCTGCAGTTACAGCCACAGATTTTGGGTAATATCTGCCAAACATCACAGGGCTACAATAGAGACTTAGAGACTGCAGATGTCTCTGACTGGACTTTCTGTTTGATTATTTTTGTTCCTTTATTTGTTTTTACTTTGACTAAAGTGGCAGATGGCTGCCCACTCCCTGAACTTGGTTCTGCTGGAGGCTTCTTCCTGCTAAAAGGGAGTTTTTCCTTCCCACTGTTGCCAAAGCCCAAAATCATAGAGAGTCATATGACTGTTGGGACTTTCTCTGTTTTCTTGGTATTATTGTAGGGTCTTTCCCTTACAATATAAAACTTCTTAAGGTGAATATTGTTCTGATTTAGCATCATATGAATAAAAGTTAATAGAATTACAGGCTTAGTTAACAGGAAGGAAGAATATCCTGCTTTACCAAAGTTAGACATTTGGTGTTTCTAATATAACAGTAGACAATATACAGATGTTGTTGGTCAGACTGTGACCCTGAAGACATGACTCACATCTACACTCACAGAGACACTTTCACTGAGACACGTTTAATATTTGAAAAACAGGAGATGCCAAAAGAGTCTAAGGGAGTTTTCATCATAGTTCAGTGAGATCTCAGTAATTTTCTGTTTTTTTGTTTGTTTGTTTTTTTGGTTTATTTTTACTTTTTGTGTAAATGGGTATCATATTCTATCAACCTGTCCTTCAGAGTGTGGGAGAAGATGAAGGAGAAGGTCCACTTCAGTCCTGTCATTCTGGACAAACACTGCAAACTGTTGTCTCTATCTGTCTGATGATCTGACCAGTGTGAGACTTGGATTTAAAAAACAGCAGATTTCTGTCAATCCACAGAAAAACATTAAGTATCCCGACATTTTTGGCTCTGAGGGCTTCAGCTCAGAGAAACACAGCTGGGAGGTGGGAGACCATCCTGAGTGGAGTGTGGGTTTAATAAAAGTGTCAGCTGACAAGAATGAATCATTCATTTCACCAGAAACTGGAACCTGGTGTTTAAATTATGAGAGTGGAAAATACACTGATGTCGTTTATCAGACTCTGAGAGTGAAGAAGAGTCTCCAGAGGATCAATGACCGTCACCAAGAGACGCATTTATTAATGACAGCTCAGTGCAGCCTAAGTTCAAACCAGAATTTAAAAGCGACGCATATTAATGTTGGTTCAGTCACATTTCTCTCTGAAGCATAGAGACTGTCAGCGGTAGTCTGGTGGTGTATTCAACATCTATATCACAGACACAGCGCCATCTAGTGGGAATATAATAAAATAGCAACTCCATTACAATCAGCTCCGCCCCTAACAAAGTTAAACTCATTGTCGACCACGCTGGAGACGCCGTCACATTAAAACCTGCGCTTTGTACCGAAGAACATAATTTGGCGGCATTATCAAGCAAAGAGGTCGTATTTCGGTGAGTCATTGAAACCAAACCCTGGAAAATGGCGGAGAAAGTCGCACTTTTTGAAAACTATCTGAGCTGCTATGTGTGTTCAGAGACTTTCAGAGATCCTGTGTCTCTGAGCTGCAACCACAGCTTCTGTTCAAGCTGCCTGCAGAAATTCTGGGAACAAACTACAAACAAAAACTGTCCCATTTGTAAAAGAAAATCTTCAAAGGATGAAACATCTATAAACGTTTCTCTCAAAGAACTTGCTGACTCCTTTGCTAAGAGACACAGTGAGAGCTCACCTGAGACAGAAAACGAGGAGGAGGAAGAGAAGGAGGAGGTGGTGTGTGGAAAACATCCAGACGTCCCTTACTGGTACTGTGAGGATGAAGACAGAGCTGTGTGTCCTGTGTGTGAGTTTTCTCTCCACCAGAGTCACAAAGTGGTTCCTGTAGAAGAAGCAGTCAGTGACCTGAAGGAGCAGCTGAAATCTGACTTAAAGTCTCTGCAGGACAAGAGGAACAAATACAAACAAGTGGAGGAAGCATACAATGAAATGAGGGAACACATGAAGAAGCAGCTGTTGTCCACAGAGAGGCAGATCAGAGCAGAGTTCAACAAGCTCCAGCAGTTCCTGAAAGAGGAAGAGGAGTCCAGACTGGCAGCTCTGAGGAAGGAAGAGGAGCAGAAGGGGAGGACTATCAGCAGAGAGATGAAGATGATTGAGGAGCAGATCTCCTCTCTGTCAGACAGCATCTCTGCTGTTGAAGAAGAGCTGCAGAAACACAGCGTGCCATTCCTCAGCAGTTATAAAGACACTCAGAGCAGAGCCAGAGCCCAGAGCTCAGTGTCAGATCCACAGCTGGTCTCAGGAGCACTGATAGATGTGGCCAAACACCTGGGCAACCTGTCCTTCAGAGTGTGGGAGAAGATGAAGGAGAAGGTCCACTTCAGTCCTGTCATTCTGGACCCAAACACTGCACACTGCTGTCTCTATCTGTCTGATGATCTGACCAGTGTGAGGGATGGAGACACAGAGCAGCAGCTTCCTGATAATCCAGAGAGAAACACTAAGTATCCCACTGTTTTTGGCTCTGAAGGCTTCAGCTCAGGGAAACACAGCTGGGAGGTGGAGGTGGGAGACCATCCTGACTGGAATGTGGGTTTAATTAAAGAGTCAGTTGACAAAAATGAGTCATCCGTTTCACCAACATGTGGATTCTGGTGTTTAACACATCGCAGTGGAAAATACACTAATGGTGCTGGTCAGACTGTGACAGTGAAGAAGAGTCTCCAGAGGATCAGAGTCCAGCTGGACTATGACAGGGAGGAGGTGTCCTTCTATGACCCTGAAGACATGACTCACATCTGCACTCACAGAGACACTTTCACTGAGAAACTCTTCCCATATTTTAATGTTGGAAAGGCAGGAGACGCCAAAACCTCTGATATCAAAATCTGTCAGACTTAGATTTCTTTAAAAACTGCAACGAGGTCTCTGTGAACTTTTTTTCTTTTCTCTTGTTTCAAGCTTTCTCGTTTTTGTTACAGCTTGTTTTGTGGTTGTTTGTTTTTCAATTTCGGCAACTCCTGTTGTTATTTTTTATGTGAGAAATTTCAGTAAGAAAAATTTAACACCTGAAGCAATTTATACAATAAAATACAAATTATTTTCAAAACACAGAGTAAAACAAAATCATAAATGTAATATTTTTTGTTTTGTTGCAAATTTAGTTTGAAGATGTTTAAAGTGTCATTAAGTGTCCATGAAACTGTTTTTAAACATTTAGTCAGTATAAAATAGATGTGACATTGATAAACAAGCACTGATAAATGTCCTTTATCAGTTATTTAGATCCATATCAGCTAGTAACAGCATCGTGACAATTTGTGCTTCTAATGTCTTCTTTTAATACTTAACTGTCAGTGATTCATTTAAGTGATTTGCTTCATTTAAATGTGTTTCTTATAGCATGTTCTCCATTATGTTGCAAAATAAACCAAACTGTGTAGGTTGTCATAATAATTCAGCCATGTTTTTCTTTAAAATGTGTCATTGCAGAATAATGTTGACTGTCTGACATTTATTCAGTTGTATTCATACAAACTAAAGTTCATTCTTTGTTTTTTAGATTGTTCCTAAGTTCTGTGTAAATTGCTTTGTCAGATACAGATACTGTTTTCTTTGCTACTGACTGACCCGAAACATTTATTTCATAATTGTTGAACATTTGTACAGTTGGAGCTGCTGTTTGTTCCAGTGTGTTTCTGTGAACTCTCACTTCATATTCCAGATCACATCAGCACATTCAGGATTTAGTCTCGTTAACTGTGGATTTCCTGTTTTTCACCTGCAGAGCAAATATGATGAAAATGTCGGAAACCTGATTTCATTGATCTCCTGGATTATTTCTGTCAATAAAAAAAGATCAAAGTCTGGCTGCGTTTTGATTTGTCTGTAAACATCAAAGGAAATTTTATCTCTTAACTCTTATTGTTTAACTCTTACTGTATTCAAACTGTCATTTTATTGATAACATCTTAACATTTTCTTGAGGTTAGAGAAACACTTGCATCACCCAAGAGAATAAAGCAATGATGTGAAAAAATCAGGGAACTAGAGGATTAATATTATTGTACAGAAGAAATCCAAAGTAGCAATAAGAGACAAAGGGAAAGTAGAAAAAGCCACCTGAAGAGAAATGCTGGAGTGAGTTTGGAAAGACACCCTGTGAAGACTGGAGATAGAAGACAGCAGAAGTTCAGAGTTTAATGATGCTTGAACTAAAAGACAGAAAAGCAGCAGAGTTCATGTTCAAATCAAGAGGACAACACTGCATGTAGTTTATGTTTATTACTGCAGTTAGTTTAGGGTTTTTTCATTAGTTTCAGTCTTTTTAATTATTATTGTATGGAGCGCATATGTCAGAGGCACGATTTACAAAACTCGCTGTAGGTGTAACTAGGTAAGCATATTCTTACTGTTATAACAAACAGAACTTTTAACAAATGTGTTTTTTTTTTATTGCAGGGAATAGGTAAGGTTAAAGTTTAACAACAAACACTGAGCCTCACTTTTGATATTTGCAGACAACATGGAAAAACGTGGATCCAAACACTGTCTCGCAGCCTCTTCTATTAAAATACCTCATATAGCACTAAATCTGGTACCTGAACACATCTTCATTTTTAACATATTTATGGCTGTGATGAACCAGCATCTCTCTCATGTGTTTTAATACCTGAGACATCAGAATCAATCAGAATCAGAATATTTTATTGATCCCTAGGGAAATGATGTGGGTTACAGTTGCTCTCGTACAGTGACAATAAGAAAAACAGAAACAAAAAAACCCCCAAAACAAAAACAGAATAGATGATTAGAAATACAATATGTAAAGATATAAGGAATAGCACAATATATACAAATCACCAAATAATAAATATCCAGGGTTGACAGATGTGATTATAAATAAATATCCAGAAAATAGACAGCAACATTACCAAGCAGGAAGGAGCATGTGCAAAAGGATGTAACTATTGCAGTGTTTACAGTGTGTTAGATGGAGGAGTTGTACAGGGAGATGGACACAGGCAGGAATGATTTCCTGTGTTGTTCAGTGGTGCTTTTTGGTAATCTCAGTCTCTCACTGAACGTGCTCCTGTGGCTAGCCAGCATGTCATGGAGTGGGTGGGAGGTATTGTCCAACATTGTCTTTATCTTGGACAACATTCACCTCTCTGACACCGCCTTAAGAGAGTCAAGCTCCATACCCACAACATTACTGGCCTTACAGATCAGTTTATTGAGTCTGTTGGCATCAGCAATGCTCAACCTGCTGCCCCAGCATGCAACAGCATAGAGGATAGCTCTGGCCACAACAGACTCATAGAAATTTCTGAGCATTGTCCGACAGATGTTGAAGGACCTCAGCCGCCTCAGAAAATAGAGACGACACTGGCCCTTCCTGTAAAGTGCAGTGGTGTTTTTGACCGAGTCATATTTATTGTTTATGTGTACTCCGAGATATTTATAGTGCTCCACAATGTCCACGTCGACCCCCTTGAGTGTTAAAGGGGTCAAGGGTTTCCCGGTATTCCTAAAATCCACAATTAATTCCTTGGTCATGAGTCTGCACACAGACGTCGTGTTGGACAGATGGCGCTATGGTGAGGTCAGAATAACTAAGAGCTGATTACGCTCAAAACTGAGACTTTTTTATCTGCCTTGAAAGTTAAATGTTGCTACGAGGGGCTTCATAGTGGAGGCAAAAGTGATGCTCAGATAAAGACACCCAAGGAGCCAAAGGAAGGAGGCAGCTGCAGGTCTCTCTCTTAAGGATGTAACACAAGATAAGCTCATACAGTGGCAATTAAACGTTATTAAAACAGCAAATAGCTTTTATCAGTATGGTTGGTTTTAAGGTTGATTTAAAAATTTGCATTCTTTTCTAAACACAAGAGAGTTCAGCTTATTTCAATATATAACAAAGAAAATGAAGATATCATTTTTTCATTGTTAAAAATCGCGCAGTTAGAAGTAAACTGTGTGTCGAAAACATTAATAGATCAGGTCACCTGCTGGTTTGAAATACTCTCCTTCCTACTTTGTTTTGAGTAAGCAACAGGGGCACAGGCAATAATCTCGGAGTGGGCAAAAAGACGTGATAGAGGCGGATGGAAGTGAAGAGAGCGTGGAAAATAAAGGTTTTCTACCACAGAGAAGGGCTTTTGAGTAAGTGGTGAAAATGTTTTTTTGGGTAAATGAAGAGGGATGAATCATAATAAATTTAAATGAATATATTTTTAAATAATTTCTATTTTATTGTTTCTAAATATGAATTTAATTGTAAAAGTCTGGCAGCCTGTTCTTTGTGGGCGGGGTCTATTTTCAATGAGCCAATATGGAACGTTGTGGAGGGCGGGGCCTGTGTCAAACATGAAAGCCAAGAGAATGGGGCCATGACGTCAGAAAATCTGACAGCCTGTTCTTTATGGGCGGGACCTATCGTCAATTAGCCAATAGGGAACGTTATTGTGGGAGGGGCCTGTTTCAAACATGAAAGGCAAGAGAATCAGGCCATAACGTCACAGTCAACTCAAGTCCTTAAACAGCCAGCTGAAACTGCACACTAGACAAGCACGTTTCTTACCTACAGTCACGAGCGATTCACTAGATGAACTTTTGTTCTGCTACCCTCAGTCAAATCTGAATATCTGATTTATTGTAACACCGCAGCTTTATTTTAAATGTCAAAAATGAGCAACCAGAAAGGAAAACCACAATTTATGTGCACTCTGCCAAAAAGTACACTGGATGACCTTATTAAGGTTAGGAAAGCCTTCCAAAACACTCTGTCTGAAAATCAGCTTTTAAAAGAGGATACAAAGGAAGCTAGACAGTTAATCAAACAGCTGTTGGCCCAAATTTCACTGATGCGTGCCAAGCTGGACCAATATGAGATCCAAGCTGGAGAACTCACTGATGAGTCAGTGTCACGCAAAGTGCAAATGAGGAGCACCACTAACGAAAAAGGGGCTAAGGCTTGTTCAGATCAGGAAAAGACCAGCATCTTTGACCTTGAGATGAACCGTCTGGAAGAGCAGCTTCAGCAGAGGGACAGCGAAATCCTGATCCTCAAACAGGACAAGGACAGTCTGTCTGCCGAGCTTGCACAGCTTCAGAAAGGCAAGGAAGAAAAAATTATGTGCACTCTGCCAAAAAGTGTTCTGGACAAACTTACTCAGGTTAGGAAAGCCTTTCAAAACACTCTGTCGGAAAATCAACTTTTAAAAGAGGATTCAAAGACAGCCAGACAGCAAGTCAAACAGCTGTTGGCCCAAATTTCACTGATGCGTACCAAGCTGGAACAATATGGGATCCAAGCTGGAGAAGAAAAAGAGGAACAGACTTGTTCAGATGAGGAAAAGACCAGCATCTTTGACCTTGAGATGAACCGTCTGAAAGAGCAGCTCAGGCAGAGGGACAGTGAAATCCTGATCCTGAAACAGGAGAAGGACGGTCTGTCTGCCGAGCTCGCAAAGCTTCAGAAACACGAGGCCCCTCTGAAAGAAACTCAGTGGAATCAGAAAACACAGACAGAAAATCTGGAGGAAGAAAAAGAGAAAGTCCTGGAAGATCAGAAACTGGTGAAGGACACAAAAGAAATGCAGAACAAACTGGACACGCAGAGAAAAGAATTAGCGGAGGCTAAGACGGAGATAGAAGACACGGCAACCCCAGAGTCCTCCTCATTAGAAATGCAGGAGGTGAATCAGAGCGCTGAGAAGGGCGGAGTCAACACGAAAACACTGAACATGGGGGAAAAGTTGTGTGTCCACAGAGTTATTCAGTTGGTGGTTTCACAGGCCATAGAAAAAGTCTCTTCTAAATACAAGCTCTTCACAGAGCGCCTGACTCCTGACTGCATCAGCGATCGCCTGATTGAGAGAATCTGGCCTGAAATTCAGCTGAAACATTTGGACCTATCCCCAAAAAGGCTGAAAAAGATACACAAGGCCATTCTCAAGGATCTGTGCCAAACACACAACTGCAAGGAAAAGTATCTGATTTTTAATCTGAGGGAACAACTTGATAATATCACTGTCCCAACCTTCACCAAACACCTGTTGGCTTTACCAAGACGAGTACTCAGTGTCTCTAAAAACAGGGAAGAGTACAAAGAAGTGGTGAAAAATTTCACTAAAGATCTGGTAATGCACGCTATGAGCCGAGAAAATGAGACAGCGACATGGCATCCAGGAACATCAGATTTCATTATGCAGAGGCTTTCCAATAAGATCTGGAACAAAATCTTGTCCAAATCCTACAAAATGTCCTTAGAGAACATTGAACAGCTCAGCCTGACGGTGTACAACGAACTCCATGACAGGTGGCCTTCTCCAGTCTTCTTAATGAAGTCAAACAACCCAGTGGTTGACGAAGTAATCGTCAAAACCTTCAAAACACATGCCAAACTGAGGAGCAAAAATGTCATCCTTAGGGCTTTCTCATGTGCACGCTAAAATTCAACTGAAACGTGCATGCGATTATGTGACAAAACTCTGAAACTGGCTTAAAATATGCATTTACATTGGGCAATCTAAATTTAATTTTAAAACCAGAGTGGTTTAAAAAAAAAACACTCTTCTCTTCCCAACTTACTTCCCTCATCACCAACTGGCCGAGGCAGATGGCCACCCCATCCCAGAGCCTGGTTCTGCTGCAGGTTTCTCTCTTTTAAAAGTGAGTTTTTCCTTCCCACTGTCGCCAACGTGCTTGCTCTAGGGGGTTGGAGTTTTGGTGCATTATTGTAGGGTCTTGACCTTACAATATAAAGCACCATGAGGGAAGTGTTGTTGGGGTTTGGTGCTGTTTCTTAACTCAAAATGTCCAATTACAACAGGACATTTTGAGTTGAGAAACAGCACCAAACCACTAAACAAAAGGAAATAAAAATTAATAATAAAAAAGATCAAATTTAATATATTTGTGCTTTGTTCTATTTGCTTTAAATTTGCTAAGAATGTCATATCAGATTAGTGTGTCTCAATATCATGTATCATAGCAACATTGTGTAGGCCAATTTGAAGTGGATGTCATAGTAATGTCTTTCTGTACGTGTGAACAAACCAGTGGTGAAAAACACAGGAGATACGCAAAGAATAACTGGTGTTTGAGGTTCCAGATCCCCAGAATTGATATTTTCACCAAACTGTCTTTTCTGTCTGCCAGTGTGTCATGCAGTTTTCAAGATTAAAGACCTTGGCAAAGAAAAAAGGTTCCCCACTCCAGCTCTTGGGAATCCATATACCCTTCATGTCAATATTACTTTCAGACAACAATTAATTATTTTAAATTTTAGTAAAAAGCCTTCAACCTGGTTTTATTTAGATTTATTTAGATTGTGTTCACTGACACATCTGAATTCAAACTGATAAACAGGATTCAAAAGGAGGGAGCGATGGACACTGAGCAGCAGATCAGTCCGTGTAGAAACAGGACATAAGTTTAAGGGACGGGGGGATAATTTGATTGTGATCATTTTTGATCTGACTCAGTGGTGCTGGCTTCTCTCCCGGACACATCTTTCTTTAACATGAAGGTCACTGATGTAGAATAGAACAGAATTTTATTAATCTCTATGGGAAGGTCCATTTATTGTTCATTCTTGAGGATGTGGTTTCTGTGTCTGTTCTCTCTATCCTAACATGCAGCTCAACTTTAAAAAGCAGTGCAGCTGCATGGTTGCACATGATTATTTCCTATTGTGATGGCTGCAGTTTGTTAGGAAAAATGAGCCAATCAATCATGTAGATTCCTGATTTATTATTTTAAATGACATCAGTGCCATTTCAGTCCTAACTGTGCAGCCCTGATCAATAATCTGAATGGAAACTGGTTCTTCTTTACACTGATGAACTGCTGGATTGTCTGTTTGATTTGACACTTAAGTTATTGTGTAGCTACATTAGTATCTCCAAAAGTTGATTCTGTTCATCTGAACGTAGAGTTTTCAGTGGGAGAAAGGTTTCGTCACCCAAGTGACTTCTTCAGTCTCAGCTGACTGCAGGTTTTCCGAATCTTATAAACAGTACATTTGCATAATGACTGAAACCAGCCCACTGAAGGAACAATGGGCTGGGAGGTCAGTTCCTTCATCATAATTATGCAAAATCTCATGACCATTGATTAACAACCACTGATCAAAGACCACTGATCAATGGCCATGAGTACCATTCACAGAGAGTTGGAGAATGGCTGCAATCACAGCATTGTAAGATGGCGAAAGATGTACCCGTAGGCCCCCTCCTCAATTCAGAGATGGTCTTTCCCTTTTCATGTAAATGGCCTCCTTGACTCCGCGCTCAAACCAGCATTCCTCCCTGTCCAGGATGTGCACATTCTCATCATTGAAAGAGTGTCCACTGGCCTGTATGTGTAAATAGACTCCTGGCCTGACGAGGTAGCTCTTCTGTGTTGTGCCATCCGCTTCGCCAGAGGTTGTTTGGTTCCCTGATGCAGGGGCGATTCTAGGATCAGAGCTTTGGGGGTGCTGAGCACCCAGAGAGCTGCCCATCCAGGCAAGATAAACTTTACTCGTCACGATGAGACGTCTTCCCCGTCTCTGTCAGTCCCTGCATCCTTAAATGTCTCCAGTTGTCCCGAGTTCCCTCTGACTGTCTCCTTGGTGCATTTAAACCCCTGTTCCTCCCTGTCCTCATCGTCTGCTGACTTCATCTCCATTATCAGTCATCAAAATTTAAGCCTCTCTGTGCAAGTCTGCAAATTTCTTTATTAAATCATAAGATTCTTAAATTCATCAAGTCTCTCTGTGCCTGGTTCCTCGTCACAAAAGATGACATCACTGTTTTGTACATTTTAACACAATTTAATCCCCACATTTGTGAAAGAAAAGCAAAACACTTTTTTGAAAAGTCTGTAACAAAACCATCAAATCTGATCAAGGTTATTTAAATGCTGCAAAAGAAGAATGGATTGGAATAAAAAAAACATATCCTAACCTTAATTACTGCGGAAGAATAATGAATGATGCTCATAGTGAGTATGCAGTACAGAGAGGCTGCCTCTCTGTACTGCATCCAGTCAGTTAGCTAGTTAGTAACTTGGGTTCAATATCGGCACATGCACATATGACAAAATAATCAGTTTCTCTCATTACATTTCAAACAGGACAGTGGTAACAACAGCAGGCAAGATAATGTTAAGTTTTATTTATTTTATTTATTTTTTTAAACTTCTATTTAAATTTATTTTTTTCACAAATCATGGTCACAATACATAATGGAAACGTTGCCATTATACACAAAAAAAGAAACAAAACAAAACAAACCAACAAACAAACAAAAAAGAACCCCCCCCCCTCCCTCCCCAACCGAGGCTCATGTAAAGAGAAACAAAACAAAACAAACAAAAAATGTATGTCACACATCTGGAAAATACGTTTTCATATAGTCAATAAATGGGTTCCAAGTCGCAGAGAATTTTTGGTGTGATGGGAGAACTCTGTATCTAAGTTTTTCCAGTGGTAAAAAGAAAAGCACCTCCTTTAACCATTGTATGTATGAAGGAGCCTTATCAGACTTCCAGTGGAATAGAATAAGTCTACGGGCAAGCAATGTAGCAAATGCTATGGCATTTTCCTGAGATTTACTCGTTTTGTATTGAGATGGCATAACTCCAAAAATGCCAATGCGGAAATCAAGCACTAAGTTCTGCGCACTGATATGAGATAATGCTTTAAATATATTTCCCCAGTAATTATCCAGGTTCGGACAAGACCACATCATGTGACCCTCATTTGCTGGATTATGTCCACACCTGGGACAGGCAGGATCGACTTCTGGGAAAAATTTTGAAAGCCTCTCTTTTGTATAATGAAGACGATGAAGAATTTTAAACTGAATTAAACCATGGCGAATGCAAAAGGAGGAAGTATGTATACGATTTAAATAAGATCTCCACTCATCATCAGATAAATCCACCCCAATGTCTTTTTCCCAATTATTTTTAGTTTTTTCCCAAGTAATAGGCCTTAAGCTCTGTATCAGTTTGTATATGACGGAGATTCTCCTTTTGCCAAAAGGATCTATTTCCAAAATGGTATCCACTTGATTTTTAGGAGGTAGGTATGGGAAAGAAGGAAACAATGTTTTTGCAAAACTTCGTATTTGCAAGTATCTAAACATATGTGAGGTTGGTATATTGTAATCTCTCATCAGAGCGTCAAAGGTGTTAAAAGTTTCTCCTGAAAATAAATTGTAAAAAAACTTCAAACCATTATTATGCCAAATTTGGAATGCTTTATCTGAAATGGATGGCAGAAAAAAAGGGTTATAAGCAACAGGGAAAAAATTACTAACTTGTTGCAAACAGAAGTGCCTTCTGAATTGAAGCCATATTTTAATAGATGTTCCTACAACTGGATTTGTTATTTTCTGTTTTTGATTTAGAGCTAGGGATGAGGTTAGGAGGGGAAGTGGATTAGACATCAGTTCCATTTTTACCCAAGCCTCACCCTCGTTGTTCTCATAAACATATTTCCAGTGCAATAATTTGGAGATATTAGCCGCCCAGTAGTAAAAGATAAAATTTGGCAACCCTAGCCCACCAGCCTCTTTTGGTACTTCCAAATATGTTTTTTCTATTCTGGGATTTGAATTTTTCCAAATAAATGTTGCTATTAATCTGTCTAAATCTTTGAAACTTGATTTGGTTATAAAAACAGGAACCATTTGGAAAACATAGAGAAATTTTGGTAAGACTGCCATTTTAACTATATTTATTCTGCCTGCCAATGAGATTGGAAGTGTTGCCCATTTTTTAAAATCTTGCAATGTTTGTTCTAACAAGGTGTCAAAATTATAAATCCGCAACTCGTTCATTGTGCGGGTTATATTTATTCCCAAATATTTAAACGTTTCTTTTTCTAATTTAAAAGGGAAGGCAGAGAAATCTTGCTCTATGTTATTAATAGGGAACAGTAGGCTTTTTGAGTAGTTCAATTTGTATCCAGATATGCATCCGAAGTGGTCTAATATCTTAAACAATTTAGGGATTGATGCCGTTGGATTAGATATATAAAGCAATAAATCATCTGCATATAATGATACTTTGTGCACTGTCCCGTCCCTAGAGATTCCGGCAACCTGACTGTCCTCCCTAAGAGCGATAGCTAAGGGTTCGATTACTAAGTTGAAGAGATAGGGGGATAAACTACAGCCTTGCCTGCAGCCTCTGCCAAGCTGAAAAATGTCAGAGGTTACATTATTTGTCCTCACTGCTGCAACTGGAGAGGAATACAGTATTTTAATCCATTTTCGAAACAATGGGCCAAATTCAAATTTATTTAGGACCGCATGAAGATATGGCCATTCTATACGGTCGAAGGCCTTTTCTGCATCAAGAGAAATTATTATTTCTGATTTTTCTTTTGGTTCTGATACATATAAAATATTAAATAGGCGGCGCATATTATAAAATGACTGTCGCCCTGGTATAAAGCCGGTTTGATCAGGATTAATAATTTTTGGCAGTATAAGATCAACTCTATTAGCTAAGATTTTTGTGAGAATTTTGTAATCGCAATTTAAAAGGCTCACCGGTCTGTAGGAGCTGCATTGTGAGGGATCCTTACCCTTTTTGTACAGCACAGAAATTATGGCTTGTTTCATAGTATCTGGTCATTTCTCTTGAAAAAATATTTCCTGGTATACATCTTTGAGTATTGGTGCTAGTTTGTCTATAAACATTTTATATAGTTCAATAGGGAAACCATCAGGTCCCGGTGCCTTGTTACTTTGCATTGATTTAATTACTTCGACAATTTCACTGATGGTTATCTCTCTATCAATTTCTGTTCTGTCATTTACAGATATTTGTGGAATTGGTAATCTATCAAGCATTTCAGCAACCTTTTTTTCATCAACCGGATCTGAAGTATAAAGATTGGAATAGAACATTTTAAACTGATCATTAATGGTTTTCGGATCGGACGTCTTTTCTCCAGAGGTTTTACAGATTTCAGAAATCGTGTTAGCTGATATGGATTGCTTAATTTGATGTGCCAAAAGTTTTCCGGCTCTTTCCCCATGTTCATAGAACTTTTGCCTTGATTTGAAAAATAAACGTTCTGTTTGCTGAATGGACAGAATTTTGTATTCTGAATTTAGTAATAATTTTCTCTTATAGAGGTCTGGTGTTGGATTTTCTGCATATAAGCCATCAATCTCTTTTATACTGTTGGCTAGGTTGTTCATTTGTTGTAAGTTTTTCTTTTTTTGAAATGAAACATATGAAATTATCTGGCCTCTAAGATAGGCCTTTAATGCCTCCCATACAATGGTCATTTTCATCCCTTGGGTTTGATTTGTCTCTAAGAAAAACTGTATTTGCTCAGAGACCATTTTTTTAAATGAGTCTTTATTTAGGAGTAAAAGATAAGTTTTAGATTTTAAATAGGCTGTATAAATTTCAATGGGAGCAACGGGACGGTCAAATATCACTGATTTTAATACAGAGCAGGACGGATTGTAGGGTAGCAAACATCGTCGGAAAAGACATTTTCAACACTGCAGGTTACCTGGTGTAATGTTTTTCAGCTAAAAAGAAACATGGTCTGACTCCTACCAACTATATAAAGAGTAAATGAAGGTTAAATGCAGCTAATATGTCCTGTTTTAAGCCAGGTACTTACCCCTCCGCTCCGCTGCGTCTCAGCCACTATCGCTTTGGCAGCAACGGCGCTGCAGAGCAAGGGAGAGCAGAGCTGGAACAAACCATTTTGGGAGGGGGGAGGGGTTATCTAAACTTTTGCTGTTACAATGTTCCGTCTCAATTAAGTACTGTATGCTTTTTATATTTTTAATAGTGTGTCACACAAACAACAAATGTTGTCAAAAAAAGTAAGAAATCTTTGGGGGTGCTGAAGCACCCCCAAAAATGGGCTAAAATCGCCCCTGCTGCACCTTATATCAGTTGCACAGAAGTAGCTCTACATAATCTGGGCGCTACAGCTTTAAGTAGCTCCCGCGGACGGCAATCACTTTCTGCCAGACGATCACTTTCTAGCACAACACCTGGAACTAGGGGGAAAAACAATGGCATGAGTGTTGCTGTTTGCCTGAGGAAGAATAAAGTAGTCGTGGTAAGCCAATCACATGACCACTTCAAGATGACAAAGCAACAAGGTGATATTTAAACCAGTATTTTAATTGTGTTGATAGGCCACGTAAAACCAGAGTCATGATAAACAATATATATGTAGTGTTTTTCCTCAATATTTTTGTCATGTTTACTGTGTAAGGACAGCACTAGCAAGCACTCTCTGCTATGACCAAAAAACACCAAACAAACAAACAAACAAAAAAACCCCACCCCTTTCATGTTGGTGGAAAAATGCACCATGTCGACCAATCAAAAAATGATATGGCAACATGACATTTGGTTGTTTAGAAAGAGGGGTAAGTTTTAGGAGTGACAGTGAGAGAGAGAGAGCAGAAAAAGAGAGAGAGAGCATCTTTGGAGTGTGTAGTTAATGTGTTGTCTTGTGTAGTTAGTGTGTAGTGTTGTAGATAGTTTTCTGCAGGTGTCAGGCTTGTGATGTTCTCCTTTATAGTGGACAGAAATTATTTTTTTTGGCGTGGCACAAATAATTTGTGTGGCATCTTGTATTTGCATTTAAAGTCATGAAATATGATTCAGTAAACATGTTTGTGGTTTTTCGTCTGATTTTAGATCAATTGTGTTAATACAGTATGTCAAAATGAAAATATAAATATAAATTCAGACACGTGAGGTTGTGCTGAAAAGAATGATACCAATAGGAGATACTAGTGGCCGTGCAGTCGTAGGTGTAGAGTGAGTACATTAGAGTTCAATATACACCCCTGACGTAACGCCACGCTGCCGTCTGCGAAGGCTGCATGATGTTACACCACGCCACACTGGCCACACAGGTCACACCAGTCACACAAGTCACACCGCGCTCCCGTCACACCCATCACACCGTGCTGCCTGCGTGGCTTAACTGGCAGCGCGGTTTATTGGGTAGCGCGGTTTAACGGGTAGCGCGGTTTCACGGGTAGCGCGGTTTATCGGATAGCGCGGTTTCACGGGTAGCGCGGTTTATCGGGTAGCGCGGTTTCACGGGTAGCGCGGTTTATCGGGTAGCAAGATTTCACGGGTACCACAGTTTCACGGCTAGCGTGGTTTGTCACACTGCGCTGTCATTGAAGGGTATGGAAGTATGTTTTTTGTGTGAACTGACCATTTGAGATTCTCCGCCAGATGTACGGCTAGGAAACGGAAGCGATTCACTCTTTCCACAGCAGCGCCGTTGATGATAATCGGGGTATGTGCTTTACTACACCTGCAGAAGTCCACCGTCATCTCTTCTGTTTTTCTGACATTGAGGGTGAGATGGTTCACATTAAAGTTTAAAGGCACTGAGATCCTTCTTGTAACATCACCCTCACTATTGTGTCATCCGCAAACATCAAAATGAAATTGGAGATACTAGTGGCCGTGAAGTCAGAGGTGTAGAGTGAGTACATGAGAGTTCAGTATACACCCCTGACGTAAAACCACGCTGCCGTCTGTGAAGGCTGCATGATGTTACACCGCGCCACACCGGTCACACAGGTCGCACCGTGCTGCCGTCACATCCGGGTTTCACCTTTGGTGATAAGACCCACCACTGTTGTATTGTCCGCCAACTTCACATTGACATTGGAGATACTAGTGGCCGTGCAGTCGTAGGTGTAGTGTGAGTACATGAAAGTATACACCTCTGACGTAACACCACACTTCCGTCTACAAAGGCTGCGTAACGTCACACCAGTGACATCGGATACACAGGTCACATCTTGCTGCCGTCACATCGGTCACACCGGGGTATTAAACCCACCACTGTTGTATCGTCCGCAAACTTCACAATGAAATTGGAGATACTAGTTGCCGTGCAGTCGTAGGTGTAGAGTTCAATATACACCCCTGACGTAACACCACGCTGCCGTCTACGAAGGCTGCTTGACGTTACACCACGCCACACTGGCCACACTGGCCACACCGCGCTGCCGTCACACCAGTCGCACCTCGCTGCTGCCTGCGAAGGTTGTATGACGTCACATCAGTCACACAGATTAGAAACGCGCTGCCGTCACACTGCCCGTCACACTGCCCGTCACACCCACCAGACTGTGCTGCCTGCGTGGTTTAACTGGCATTTTCACAGGCAGCGCAGTTTCACAGGTAGCGCAGTTTAACGGCTAGCGCGGTTTGTCACTCTCGTCACACTGCGCCGTCTATGAAGGGGTATGTTGTTCGTGTGAACTGACCATTTGAGATCCTCTGCCAGATGTACAGCTAGGAAACGGAAATTATTCACTCTTTCTACAGCAGCGCCGTTGATGGTGATGTGGGTATGTGCTTTACTACACCTCCAGAAGTCCACTATCATCTCTTCTGTTTTTGTGACATTGAGGGTGAGATGGTTCTTAGCATTAAAGTTTAAAGGCACTGAGATCCTTCTTGTAACCGTCTTGAAATGGCGTTACAAGCAACGGCGTTACAAGCAACGGCGTTACTAACTGCGTTACCTTTTTCAGTAACAAGTAATCTAACTAATTACTATTCCTATCGTTACAACGCCGTTACCATTTCTACCAAGAAAATGCGGAGCGGTTGCGTTACTATTTTTCAACAAACAGACGGTTGAACCTGTCTTCAGTGTTGCCAACTCCTCAGTAGGGAAAATCGCTATTGGTTGTCCTAAAAGTTGCTAGAAGTCACTAAATGATGTCATCGCCTAATTTGAATAATTGGCCATGCTAATGTAATTATAACCTACGTTGTTGGAGAGAGAAATAACATCGTGGAAGAGACATAAAGTGAGTAAAAAAACGTCCTAAATGCATTTAAAATTAGAACTACAAATTAAATTTCTTTTAGCAATTATTGTTTTTTAATGTCACAATTCCAACCCTGATCCTTTACCCGGGCTTGGACCGACAAAAGTGACCCGAAATTGGCACTCTGGGAGAGTTACTTTGTGTGTGTGTGTGTGTGTGTTTATTAGTAGTTTTAAAAGTTGTGATCCACAAAACAGCATAACTGTAAAATAAGATCTGACTGCGTTACAGTCAGTGCGGGAGCAGCGGCTTCACTCATGCGCGATTCATTTGCAGTTTGGACCCATAGGTGTGAACATCTCCTGCCCTGATAGCAGCTGGGGGAGGACTGTCCTCCGCCCGTGAGCGCTTTGGCACGGGTGAGGTTCACCGTGCCAAAGCACCGCTGCTTGTTGAGAGTAAGAGCGATACGCGCTTTCACATCAAAAATTCGACATAAATAAGTCTCCAATAACACCAGAAAGTGTCGCCAGATTTGTCGCTTTTTAGAAAAAAAAGTCGCTAAGAGGGTCTGAAAACTCGCTAAATATAGCAACAAAGTCGCTAAGTTGGCAACACTGGCTGTCTTCAGCTTACTGCACCTTATATCAGTTGCACAGAAGTAGCTCTACATAATCTGGGCGCTACAGCTTTAAGTAGCTCCCGCGGACGGCAATCACTTTCTGCCAGACGATCACTTTCTAGCACAACACCTGGAACTAGGGGGCAAAACAATGGCATGAGTGTTGCTGTTTGCCTGAGGAAGAATAAAGTAGTCGTGGTAAGCCAATCACATGACCACTTCAAGATGACAAAGCAACAAGGTGATATTTAAACCAGTATTTTAATTGTGTTGATAGGCCACGTAAAACCAGAGTCATGATAAACAATATATATGTAGTGTTTTTCCTCAATATTTTTGTCATGTTTACTGTGTAAGGACAGCACTAGCAAGCACTCTCTGCTATGACCAAAAAACACCAAACAAACAAACAAACAAAAAAACCCCACCCCTTTCATGTTGGTGGAAAAATGCACCATGTCGACCAATCAAAAAATGATATGGCAACATGACATTTGGTTGTTTAGAAAGAGGGGTAAGTTTTAGGAGTGACAGTGAGAGAGAGAGAGCAGAAAAAGAGAGAGAGAGCATCTTTGGAGTGTGTAGTTAATGTGTTGTCTTGTGTAGTTAGTGTGTAGTGTTGTAGATAGTTTTCTGCAGGTGTCAGGCTTGTGATGTTCTCCTTTATAGTGGACAGAAATTATTTTTTTTGGCGTGGCACAAATAATTTGTGTGGCATCTTGTATTTGCATTTAAAGTCATGAAATATGATTCAGTAAACATGTTTGTGGTTTTTCGTCTGATTTTAGATCAATTGTGTTAATACAGTATGTCAAAATGAAAATATAAATATAAATTCAGACACGTGAGGTTGTGCTGAATAGAATGATACCAAACAGGGTAAAGTAAATAGTTTTTAACGGTGAAATGAGGTAAAACCAAATGTAGTGAAAAATGGCCAATTACACCCTGGACCCCAAAGGGTTAATTTTTTTCCTAAGTAATGCAATAGTTACTTTTCAAGTAATTAATTACTTTTAGAATCTTGTAACTCAGTTACTAACTCAGTTACTTTTTTGAAGAAGTAACTAGTAACTAAAATAAATTACTTTTTCAAAGTAACTTGCTCAACAATGCCCACCACTATTGTCTCATGAACAAACTTCAAGATGAAATAGGAGATACTAGTGGCCGTGCAGTCGTAGGTGTAGAGTGAGTACATTAGAGTTCAATATACACCCCTGACGTAACGCCACGCTGCCGTCTGCGAAGGCTGCAAGATGTTACACCACGCCACACTGGCCACACAGGTCACACCAGTCACACAAGTCACACCGCGCTCCCGTCACACTGCCCGTCACACCCATCACACCGTGCTGCCTGTGTGGCTTAACTGGCAGCGCGGTTTAACGGGTAGCGCGGTTTAACGGGTAGCGCGGTTTATTGGGTAGCGCGGTTTCACGGGTAGCGCGGTTTATCGGGTAGCGCGGTTTATCGGGTAGCGTGGTTTCACGGGTAGCGCGGTTTATCGGGTAGCAAGATTTCACGGGTACCACAGTTTCACGGCTAGCGTGGTTTGTCACACTGCGCTGTCATTGAACGGTATGGAAGTATGTTTTTTGTGTGAACTGACCATTTGAGATTCTCCGCCAGATGTACGGCTAGGAAACGGAAGCGATTCACTCTTTCCACAGCAGCGCCGTTGATGATAATCGGGGTATGTGCTTTACTACACCTGCAGAAGTCCACCGTCATCTCTTCTGTTTTTCTGACATTGAGGGTGAGATGGTTCGCATTAAAGTTTAAAGGCACTGAGATCCTTCTTGTAACATCACCCTCACTATTGTGTCATCTGCAAACATCAAAATGAAATTGGAGATACTAGTGGCCGTGAAGTCAGAGGTGTAGAGTGAGTACATGAGAGTTCAGTATACACCCCTGACGTAAAACCACGCTGCCGTCTGTGAAGGCTGCATGATGTTACACCGCGCCACACCGGTCACACAGGTCGCACCGTGCTGCCGTCACATCCGGGTTTCACCTTTGGTGATAAGACCCACCACTGTTGTATTGTCCGCCAACTTCACATTGACATTGGAGATACTAGTGGCCGTGCAGTCGTAGGTGTAGTGTGAGTACATGAAAGTATACACCTCTGACGTAACACCACACTTCCGTCTACAAAGGCTGCGTAACGTCACACCAGTGACATCGGATACACAGGTCACATCTTGCTGCCGTCACATCGGTCACACCGGGGTATTAAACCCACCACTGTTGTATCGTCCGCAAACTTCACAATGAAATTGGAGATACTAGTTGCCGTGCAGTCGTAGGTGTAGAGTTCAATATACACCCCTGACGTAACACCACGCTGCCGTCTACGAAGGCTGCTTGACGTTACACCACGCCACACTGGCCACACTGGCCACACCGCGCTGCCGTCACACCAGTCGCACCTCGCTGCTGCCTGCGAAGGTTGTATGACGTCACATCAGTCACACAGATTAGAAACGCGCTGCCGTCACACTGCCCGTCACACTGCCCGTCACACCCACCAGACTGTGCTGCCTGCGTGGTTTAACTGGCATTTTCACAGGCAGCGCAGTTTCACAGGTAGCGCAGTTTAACGGCTAGCGCGGTTTGTCACTCTCGTCACACTGCGCCGTCTATGAAGGGGTATGTTGTTCGTGTGAACTGACCATTTGAGATCCTCTGCCAGATGTACAGCTAGGAAACGGAAATTATTCACTCTTTCTACAGCAGCGCCGTTGATGGTGATGTGGGTATGTGCTTTACTACACCTCCAGAAGTCCACTATCATCTCTTCTGTTTTTGTGACATTGAGGGTGAGATGGTTCTTAGCATTAAAGTTTAAAGGCACTGAGATCCTTCTTGTAACCGTCTTGAAATGGCGTTACAAGCAACGGCGTTACAAGCAACGGCGTTACTAACTGCGTTACCTTTTTCAGTAACAAGTAATCTAACTAATTACTATTCCTATCGTTACAACGCCGTTACCGTTTCTACCAAGAAAATGCGGAGCGGTTGCATTACTATTTTTCAACAAACAGACGGTTGAACCTGTCTTCAGTGTTGCCAACTCCTCAGTAGGGAAAATCGCTATTGGTTGTCCTAAAAGTCGCTAGAAGTCACTAAATGATGTCATCGCCTAATTTGAATAATTGGCCATGCTAATGTAATTATAACCTACGTTGTTGGAGAGAGAAATAACATCGTGGAAGAGACATAAAGTGAGTAAAAAAACGTCCTAAATGCATTTAGAATTAGAACTACAAATTAAATTTCTTTTAGCAATTATTGTTTTTTAATGTCACAATTCCAACCCTGATCCTTTACCCGGGCTTGGACCGACAAAAGTGACCCGAAATTGGCACTCTGGGAGAGTTACTTTGTGTGTGTGTGTGTGTTTATTAGTAGTTTTAAAAGTTGTGATCCACAAAACAGCATAACAGTAAAATAAGATCTGACTGCGTTACAGTCAGTGCGGGAGCAGCGGCTTCACTCATGCGCGATTCATTTGCAGTTTGGACGCATAGGTGTGAACATCTCCTGCCCTGATAGCAGCTGGGGGAGGACTGTCCTCCGCCCGTGAGCGCTTTGGCACGGGTGAAGTGCACTGTGCCAAAGCACCGCTGCTTGTTGAGAGTAAGAGCGATACGCGCTTTCACATCAAAAAGTCGACATAAATAAGTCTCCAATAACACCAGAAAGTGTCGCCAGATTTGTCGCTTTTTAGAAAAAAAAGTCGCTAAGAGGGTCTGAAAACTCGCTAAATATAGCGAGAAAGTTGCTAAGTTGGCAACACTGGCTGTCTTCAGCTTACTGCACCTCAGGGGCGATTCTAGGATCAGAGCTTTGGGGGTGCTGAGCACCCAGAGAGCTGCCCATCCAGGCAAGATAAATTTTACTCGTCACGATGAGATGTCTTCCCCGTCTCTGTCAGTCCCTGCATCCTTAAATGTCTCCAGTTGTCCCGAGTTCCCTCTGACTGTCTCCTTGGTGCATTTAAACCCCTGTTCCTCCCTGTCCTCATCGTCTGCTGACTTCATCTCCATTATCAGTCATCAAAATTTAAGCCTCTCTGTGCAAGTCTGCAAATTTCTTTATTAAATCATAAGATTCTTAAATTCATCAAGTCTCTCTGTGCCTGGTTCCTCGTCACAAAAGATGACATCACTGTTTTGTACATTTTAACACAATTTAATCCCCACATTTGTGAAAGAAAAGCAAAACACTTTTTTGAAAAGTCTGTAACAAAACCATCAAATCTGATCAAGGTTATTTAAATGCTGCAAAAGAAGAATGGATTGGAATAAAAAAAACATATCCTAACCTTAATTACTGCGGAAGAATAATGAATGATGCTCATAGTGAGTATGCAGTACAGAGAGGCTGCCTCTCTGTACTGCATCCAGTCAGTTAGCTAGTTAGTAACTTGGGTTCAATATCGGCACATGCACATATGACAAAATAATCAGTTTCTCTCATTACATTTCAAACAGGACAGTGGTAACAACAGCAGGCAAGATAATGTTAAGTTTTAGATTTTAAATAGGCTGTATAAATTTCAATGGGAGTAACGGGACGGTCAAATATCACTGATTTTACTACAGAGCCGGACGGATTGTAGGGTCGCAAACATCGTCGGAAAAGACATTTTCAACACTGCAAATTACCTGGGTGTAATGTTTTTCAGCTAAAAAGAAACATGGTCTGACTCCTACCAACTATATAAAGAGTAACTGAAGGTTAAATGCAGCTAATATGTCCTGTTTTAAGCCAGGTACTTCCCCCTCCGCTCCGCTGCGTCTCAGCCACTATCGCTCTGGCAGCAACGGCGCTGCAGAGCAAGGGAGAGCCGAGCTGGAACAAACCATTTTGGGAGGGGGGAGGGGTTATCTAAACTTTTGCTGTTAAAATGTTCCGTCTCAATTAAGTACTGTATGCTTTTTATATTTTTAATAGTGTGTCACACAAACAACAAATATTGTCAAAAAAAGTAAGAAATCTTTGGGGGTGCTTTGATTCATTTTGAAATGAAGCACCCCCAAAAATGGGCTAAAATCACCCCTGCCCTGATGTATAAATTCTGGCAATCCTTCTGGCACTTATGTTACTGGGGTGGACCAGAGGGGTGGACTAGTTTTTGGCACAGCGTGTTTTGGGGTTCAAAAGCCACAGAGATGCGGTGTTTATAAAAAATGCATTTCAACTGTTCCGATACTTCTGACACATACGGGATCACTACAGGTTTTCCCTTGGGCAGCGGTTGTCCTTCTCTCCTGGATTGGCTGGAGCTTTCTTTAGACGCCTTCCCAGCTTTGACAAAAATTCCAGCTGGGATAACCACATTTACTCAGGGCCTTCTTGATGTGATGTTCTTCTGCTTCCCTGGCCGCTGTGTCTGTGGGGATGGTGCTCACTCTTGTTGTAGCGTCCTGATAACACCCAGTTTGTGCTCCAGTGGATGATGAGAGTCAAACCTTAAATACTGATCTGTATGTGTAGGTTTCCAGTGCATATCAGCTTTTAGATGTCCCCCATTACTGATGGAAATCTCACAGTCTAAGAAGGCTAACCTGCCACTATTCATATCCTCCCTGGTGAATTTGATGTGTCGGTCCATCGAGTTAATGTGATCTGTGAAATGCGGTACGTCCTGAGATTTGATTTTCACCTACGTGTCATCCACATACCTGAACCAATGACTTGGTGGAGTTCCAGGGTAGGATAGCAAAGCCCTCTTTTCCACTTCTTTCATGTACAAATTGGCCACGATGGGTGAAACTGGGGAGCCCATGGCACACCCATGTTTCTACCTGTAGAACTGACCCGTGTATGTGAAATAGGTGGAATGAAGACACAGTTCCAAAAGCAAAGACACTTGGTTGATGCTGAGAGCGGTCCTGCTGCTGAGGTTGGGGTAATCCTGTAATCTCTTACGAACTACCTCCAACGCTTCTGTGACTGGGTTGCAAGTGAAGAGAAATGTAACGTCGTACGAGACCATGGTTTCATCTGCCTCCATAATGACATCTCTCACCATCTCAACAAAATCCAGGGTGTTCTGGATGTGGTGTTCAGAGCTGCCCACCAGCCGGTCGAGGTTTGAAGCAAGAAACTTAGAGATGTTATAGGTGACTGAGTTGATCATACAGACAATCGGTCTTAAAGGTGCATTATGATGAAGGAACTGACCTCCCAGCCCATTGTTCCTTCAGTGGGCTGGTTTCAGTCATTATGCAAATGTACTGTTTATAAGATTGGAGAAAACCTGCAGTCAGCTGAGACTGAAGAAGTCACTTGGATGAGTGACAAAATGTTTCTCCCACTGAAAACACTACGTCCAGATGAACAGAATCAACTTTTGGAGATTTACTTATCTGAATGATTGAGCATGCATCAAGAAGCTACATAAGAACCATCAATCTGACACATTATGCATGAAAAAGAAGATGTAATTCATATGATTTGTTGTTGTTTGTTTGATTTTTGGTTTACAAGCATTTAACAGAAAAACAATGGACCTCTGAGAATAGGAGCTAAAAATTCTTAAATATATATTTAAGTGGTGTCTAAGGTCTCTAATCAGAAGTACCTGACCCCGTGGTATAATTCTCAAACACGTACCCTAAAGCAGATGACTCGTAATCTGGAGAGGAAATGGCGTGTCACAAATTTAGAGGATCATCATTTAGCCTGGAGAAATAGTTTGTTGCTTTATAAGAAAGCCCTCCGCAAAGCCAGAACAGCTTACTACTCATCACTGATTGAAGAAAATAAGAACAACCCCAGGTTTCTCTTCAGCACTGTAGCCAGGCTGACAAAAAGTCAGAGCTCTTTTGAGCCAACCATCCCTTTAACGTTAACTAGTGATGACTTCATGAACTTCTTCACAAATAAAATTTTTATCATTAGAGAAAAAATTACCAATAATCATCCCACAGATGTAATATTATCTACAGCTACTCTTAGTTCCATTGATGTTAAGTTAGACTCTTTTTCTCCAATCGATCTTTCTGAGTTAACTTCAATAATTACTTCCTCCAAACCATCAACGTGTCTTTTAGACCCCATTCCTACAAAACTGCTCAAAGAAGTCCTGCCATTGATTAATTCTTCGATCTTATATATGATCAACCTATCTCTAATAATCGGCTATGTACCACAGGCCTTCAAGGTGGCTGCAGTTAAACCTTTACTCAAAAAGCCATCTCTAGACCCAGCAGTCTTAGCTAATTATAGGCCAATCTCCAACCTTCCTTTCATATCAAAAATCCTTGAAAGAGTAGTTGTCAAACAGCTAACAGATCATCTGCAGAGGAATGGTTTATTTGAAGAGTTTCAGTCAGGTTTCAGAGTTCATCACAGCACAGAAACAGCTTTAGTGAAGGTTACAAATGATCTTCTTATGGCCTCTGACAGTGGACTCATCTCTGTGCTTGTCCTTCTTGACCTTAGTGCAGCATTCGATACTGTTGACCATAATATCCTGTTAGAGCGATTAGAACATGCTGTAGGTATTACAGGTATTGCACTGCAGTGGTTTGTATCATATCTATCTAATAGACTCCAATTTGTGCATGTAAATGGAGAGTCCTCTTCACACACTGAGGTTAATTATGGAGTTCCACAGGGTTCAGTGCTAGGACCAATTCTGTTTACATTATACATGCTTCCCCTAGGCAGCATCATTAGAAGACATAGCATACATTTTCACTGCTATGCAGATGACACCCAGCTCTATCTGTCCATAAAGCCAGATAACACACACCAATTAGTTAAACTGCAGGAATGTCTTAAAGACATAAAGACTTGGATGGCCACTAACTTTCTGCTTCTTAACTCAGATAAAACTGAGGTCATTGTACTCGGCGCTGAAAAGCTTAGAAATATGGTATCTAACCAGATTCTTACTCTGGATGGCATTACCTTGGCCTCCAGTAACACTGTGAGGAACCTTGGAGTCATTTTTGACCAGGATATGTCCTTCAACGCACATATTAAACAAATATGTAAGACTGCGTTCTTCCATTTGCGCAACATCTCTAAAATTAGAAATATCCTGTCTCAGAGTGATGCTGAAAAACTAGTTCATGCATTTATTACTTCCAGGCTGGACTACTGCAATTCATTATTATCAGGATGTCCAAAAAACTTACTGAAAAGCCTTCAGTTAATCCAAAATGCTGCAGCAAGAGTACTGACAGGGACTAGAAAGAGAGAGCATATTTCTCCTGTTTTGGCTTCCCTTCATTGGCTTCCTGTTAAATCCAGAATTGAATTCAAAATCCTGCTCCTCACATACAAGGTCTTAAATAATCAGGCCCCATCTTATCTTAATGACCTTGTAGTACCATATTACCCTATTAGAGCACTTCGCTCCCACTCTGCAGGCCTACTTGTTGTTCCTAGAGTATTTAAAAGTAGAATGGGAGGGAGAGCCTTCAGTTTTCAGGCCCCTCTTCTGTGGAACCAGCTTCCAGTTTGGATTCGGGAGACAGACACTATCTCTACTTTTAAGATTAGGCTTAAAACTTTCCTTTTTGCTAAAGCATATAGTTAGGGCTGGACCAGGTGACCCTGAATCCTCCCTTAGTTATGCTGCAATAGATGTAGGCTGCCGGGGGATTCCCATGATGCATTGAGTTTTTCCTTTCCAGTCACCTTTCTCACTCACTATGTGTTAATAGACCTCTCTGTATTGAATCATATCTGTTATTAATCTCTGTCTCTCTTCCACAGCATGTCTTTTATCCTGTCTTCCTTCTCTCACCCCAACCGGTCGCAGCAGATGGCCGCCCCTCCCTGAGCCTGGTTCTGCCGGAGGTTTCTTCCTGTTAAAAGGGAGTTTTTCCTTCCCACTGTCGCCAAAGTGCTTGCTCATAGGGGGTCATATGATTGTTGGGCTTTTCTCTGTATGTATGAAGCGCCTTGAGGCGACATTTGTTGTGATTTGGCGCTATATAAATAAAATTGAATTGAATTGAATTGAATATCACTTTAGCCAAAATCGTAGCATAATTTATATAGTCACACTTAAAATTTCACTTCTATTTCACATGGTTCTTCTTTAGCATGGAATTTTCCTTTGACATCTATAACAAAGAAATAGCAACATCTAGTGGAGACTGAGTCAAATGATAGGTTCATTACTATCAGTTCCACCCATTACAGAGAAAATAAAACTTACTTCTTTATCACAACGCAGATACGTTTGTATGCTGGGATCTGAACTGATGAACTGACAGTGAGTGGATTATAACTGAAAAGGACTTTGTTTTGGTGAGTTCACCTATAAACTAAACTAAAATATC
Source organism: Neolamprologus brichardi (assembly GCF_056152115.1). Lineage (NCBI taxonomy): Eukaryota > Metazoa > Chordata > Actinopteri > Cichliformes > Cichlidae > Neolamprologus > Neolamprologus brichardi. Next base: position 32,233,930 of record NC_142115.1, read on the forward strand.
TGAAAATCAGTTGAAATGGCTGAGAAACTTGCAATCGTTGAAAATTTCCTGAGCTGCCATGTGTGTTCAGAGACTTTCAGAGATCCTGTGTCTCTGAGCTGCAACCACAGCTTCTGTTCAAGCTGCCTGGTCCACTTCAGCCCTGTCATTCTGGACCCAAACACTGCAAACTGCTGTCTCTGTCTGTCTGATGATCTGACCAGTGTGAGACATGGAGACACATGGCAGCAGCTTCCTGATAATCCAGAGAGAAACACAAACTATTTCAATGTTTTTGGCTCTGAGGGCTTCAGCTCAGGGAAACACAGCTGGGAGGTCGAGGTGGGAGACCATCCTGTCTGGATTATAGGTTTAGCTAAAGAGTCAGTTGACAGGAAGGGAGAGTGTTTTGTTTCACCAAAAAATGGAATCTGGTGTTTATTGCATAACAGTGGAAAATACACTATTGGTGATGGTCAGACTGTGACAGTGAAGAAGAGTCTCCAGAGGATCAGAGTCCAGCTGGACTATGACAGGGGGGAGGTGTCCTTCTATGACCCTGAAGACATGACTCACATCTACACCCACAGAGACACTTTCACTGAGAAACTCTTCCCATATTTCAATGTTGGAAAGGCAGGAGACGCCAAAACCTCTGATATCAAAATCTGTCAGACTGAGATTTCTCTGAAAACTGCAACGAGGTCTCTGTGAATTTTTCTTCTCTTGTCTCATCCTTTTAGTTACAGCTTGTTTTGTGGTTGTTTGTTTTTCAATTTAGGCAACTCCTGTTTTTATTTCTTATGTGAGAAATTGCAGAAAGAAAGATTAGTATCTGAAGCATTTTATACAATGTGATAAAAAATCATTTTCAAAACAGAGTAAAATTAAATGATAAAAGTAATTTTTTCTTTGTTTTCTTGCAAATTCAGTTTGAAGGTCCTCAAAACTTTATATTTATTTGTTCTTTTTTTGGTTGATTTTTTTCCTTATTTGACAAATATATAGCAGTTTCAAGTCATTGGGTGTTTATGAAACAGTTTTTAAACATTTAAACAGTGCGAAGTTGAACATACTTCCATGTGTCAGACATTGATGAACAAGCACTGATAAATGTCACTTTCCTTTCCTTCATCAGTTATTTAGATCCATATCAGCTACTAACAGCATCGTGACAATTTGTGCTTCTAATGTCTGCTTTTAATACTTAACTGTCAGTGATTCATTTAAGTGATTTGCTTCATTTAAATGTGTTTCTTATAGCATGTTCTCCATTATGTTGCAAAATAAACCAAACTGTGTAGGTTGTCATAATAATTCAGCCATGTTTTTCTTTAAAATGTGTCATTGCAGAATAATGTTGACTGTCTGACATTTATTCAGTTGTATTCATACAAACTAAAGTTCATTCTTTGTCTTTAGATTGTTCCTAAGTTCTGTGTAAATTGCTTTGTCAGATACAGACACTGTTTTCTTTGCTACTGACTGACCCGAAACATTTATTTCATAATTGTTGAACATTTGTACAGTTGGAGCTGCTGTTTGTTCCAGTGTGTTTCTGTGAACTCTCACTTCATATTCCAGATCACATCAGCACATTCAGGATTTAATCTCGTTAACTGTGGATTTCCTGTTTTTCACCTCCAGAGCAAATATGATGAATATGTTGGAAACACGAGTTCACTGATTTCCTGGATTATTTTCCATCAATAAATATATCGAAGCCTGTCTGCTGTCTGATGTGTCTGTAAACACAGAAGGACGCTGAACTTTCTATTTAAACTGTCATTTTATTCATAACACCTTAACACATTTTCTTGAAGTTAGAGAAACACGTGTAGCATATAAGAGAATAAAGCATCTAATTTGAGGAAACAGAACTTGAGGATTAATATTGTTATACAGAAGAAATCCAAAGTGGCAATAAGACATAAAAGGAAAGTAAGAGGAGAACACTTCATGTAGTTTATGTGCAGGGCTGCACAAACAGTCTCTGTTCAATTTCTGATGAATTGCAGATGTCTCTGACTGGACTTTCTGTTTGATTATGTTTGTTCCTTTATTTGTTTTTACTTTGACTACAAGTGGCAGATGGCTGCCCACCCCCTGAACTTGGTTCTGCTGGAGGCTTCTTCCTGCTAAAAGGGAGTTTTTCCTTCCCACTGTTGCCAAAGCCCAAAATCATAGAGAGTCATATGACTGTTGGGATTTTCTCTGTTTTCTTGGTATTATTGTAGGGTCTTTCCCTTACAATATAAAACTTCTTCAGGCGAATGTTGTTCTGATTTAGCATCATATAAATAAAAGTTAATAGAATTACAGGCTTAGTTAACAGGAAGGAAGAATATGCTGCTTTACCAATGTTAGACATTTGGTGTTTCTAATATAACAATAGACAATATACAGATGTTGTTGGTCAGACTGTGACCCTGAAGACATGACTCACATCTGCACTCACAGAGACACTTTCACTGAGACACGTTTAATATTTGAAAAGCAGGAGATGCCAAAACAGTCTAAGGGAGTTTTCATCAGTGAGATCTCAGTAATTTTCTGTTTTTTGGTTTATTTTTAATTTTTGTGTAAATGGGTATCATATTCTATCAACCTGTCCGTCAGAGTGTGGGAGAAGATGAAGGAGAAGGTCCACTTCAGTCCTGTCATTCTGGACCCAAACACTGCAAACTGTTGTCTCTATCTGTCTGATGATCTGACCAGTGTGAGACTTGGATTTAAAAAACAGCAGATTTCTGACAATCCACAGAAAAACATTAAGTATCCTGACATTTTTGGCTCTGAGGGCTTCAGCTCAGGGAAACACAGCTGGGAGGTGGGAGACCATCCTGAGTGGAGTGTGGGTTTAATAAAAGTGTCAGCTGACACGAATGTATCATTCATTTCACCAGAAACTGGAACCTGGTGTTTAAATTATGAGAGTGGAAAATACAGTGATGTCATTTATCAGACTCTGAGAGTGACGAAGAGTCTCCAGATAATCAGGGACCGTCACCAAGAGAAGCATTTATTAATGACAGGTCAGTGCAGCCTAAGTTCAAACCAGAATTTAAAAAGCGACGCATATTAATGTTGGTTCAGTCACATTTCTCTCTGAAGCATAGAGACTGTCAGCGGTAGTCTGGTGGTGTATTCAACATCTATATCACAGACACAGCGCCATCTAGTGGGAATATAGTAAAATAGCAACTCCATTACTATCAGCTCCGCCCCTAACAGAGTTAAACTCATTGTCGACTAGTGATGGGATTTCCGGCTCTTTTTAGAGATCCGGCTCTTTCGGCTCGACTTACTAAAAAGAGCCCGCTCTTTCGGCTCCGAACCGGCTCTTCAGGTTGTTTTGTTGCTTTAATTAATCTATTATCAACAATAATATAAAATTATGCACAAAAGGAATTACTAATGTTAAAAAACGTGGTTTTATTTATATATGTTTATGGCCCCTAGAGACAAAGCACGTACAAACTCTAAAGCATATACAAACTCCAAAAAGCACGTACAAACTCCAAAACACATTTCTAGCGTTAACTGAACTTCCAAACAGAGCTACCCAGATCACTTAAATTACACAATTGAAAGCATGTGTGTATTGTTTGTGTATTTATAGACAAGCACTCATGTTTATTCAAATAATTAAAAAAAAAAAATCATTTACCTGTTACTACCACACACCAAATCCGGTTGTTGATACTTCCTGGCTTGTGTAGCCACTAGTTAACAAAAGCTCAACACTGCGCCCAGCATCCTGGAGCACTTCTGTTGTCTTTTGTACGTGATTCTGAGTTTTTACGTGTTTTGGAGTTTGTACATGCTTCGGGGTTTGTAAGTGTGTCTGAGGTTTTTTTTTACGCGTTTTGGAGTTTGTACATGCTTAGGAGTTTGTACGTGTTTTGGAGTTTGTACGTGCTTTGTCTCTAAGGGCCACCATAAATATACTTTATTTATTCACTCCACATAAAATGTTATAAATAAATCATATAATACAAAAAACAACTATTTACATTTTAAACTTTTAACTATTTAAATTTTCAGCTTTTTCCTTTTAAACAAATTTAACGTGAAACAACACAAAACACTGCAAACCACAACACAATTAAATATAAATTAAAATATTAAAACAAAAAGAAGATGCGCATTCTCTGTCATATGGGCCTGCATGATTTCTGAATCCTTTATCATCTGCAACTGAAACTAGTGGATGATTACTATACCTTTCTAATGTGACGTTGTTGTCCCTCGCTCTCTTTCTCTCTGGCTCTGTTCCTGTGCTGCTGCGAGTGTAACTAACGCCCCTCCCCCCTCTGCCCAGCGCAAAGTACAGGCCGCGCGTGCGGAGTTTAGCGGAAAAAAGAGCGAGAGAGAGGGTGAGAGAAAGAAAAAAAAAACCTCACGGCTCCCAATAAGGAGCCGGCTCGCGTCGTTCACTTCAAAGAGCCGGCTCTAAGAGCCATTTCGTTCGCGAACGACCCATCACTATTGTCGACCACGCTGGAGACGCCGTCACATTAAAACCTGCGCTTTGTACCGAAGAACACAATTTGGCGGCATTATCAAGCAAAGAGGTCGTATTTCGGTGAGTCATTGAAACCAAACTCTGGAAAATGGCGGAGAAAGTCGCACTTTTTGAAAACTATCTGAGCTGCTATGTGTGTTCAGAGACTTTCAGAGATCCTGTGTCTCTGAGGTGCAGCCACAGCTTCTGTTCAAGCTGCCTGCAGAAATTCTGGGAACAAACTACAAACAAAAACTGTCCCATTTGTAAAAGAAAATCTTCAAGGGATGAAGCATCTATAAACGTTTCTCTCAAAGAACTTGCTGACTCCTTTGCTAAGAGACACAGTGAGAGCTCACCTGAGACAGAAAACGAGAAGGAGGAGGTGGTGTGTGATAAACATCCAGACGTCCCTTACTGGTACTGTGAGGATGAAGACAGAGCTGTGTGTCCTGTGTGTGACTTTTCTCTCCACCAGAGTCACAAAGTGGTTCCTGTAGAAGAAGCAGTCAGTGACCTGAAGGAGCAGCTGAAATCTGACTTAAAGTCTCTGCAGGACAAGAGGAACAAATACAAACAAGTGGAGGAAACATACAATGAAATGAGGGAACACATGAAGAAGCAGCTGTTGTCCACAGAGAGGCAGATCAGAGCAGAGTTCAACAAGCTCCAGCAGATCCTGAAAGAGGAAGAGGAGTCCAGACTGGCAGCTCCGAGGGAGGAAGAGGAGCAGAAGGGGAGGACTATCAGCAGAGAGATGAAGATGATTGAGGAGCAGATCTCCACTCTGTCAGACAGCATCTCTGCTGTTGAAGAAGAGCTGCAGAAACACAGCGTGCCATTCCTCAGCAGTTATAAAGACACTCAGAGCAGAGCCAGAGCCCAGAGCTCAGTGTCAGATCCACAGCTGGTCTCAGGAGCACTGATAGATGTGGCCAAACACCTGGGCAACCTGTCCTTCAGAGTGTGGGAGAAGATGAAGGAGAAGGTCCACTTCAGTCCTGTCATTCTGGACCCGAACACTGCAAACCACTGGCTCTATCTGTCTGATGATCTGACCAGTGTGAGGGATGGAGACACATGGCAGCAGCTTCCTGATAATCCAGAGAGAAACACAAAGTATGTCACTGTTTTTGGCTCTGAGGGCTTCAGCTCAGGGAAACACAGCTGGGAGGTGGAGGTGGGAGACCATCCTGACTGGAATGTGGGTTTAATTAAAGAGTCTGTTGACAAAAATGAGTCATCCGTTTCACCAACATGTGGATTCTGGTGTTTAACACATCGCAGTGGAGAATACACTGATGTTGTTGGTCAGACTGTGACAGTGAAGAAGAGTCTCCAGAGGATCAGAGTCCAGCTGGACTATGACAGGGGGGAGGTGTCCTTCTATCACCCTCAAGACATGACTCACATCTGCACTTACAGAGACACTTTCACTGAGAAACTCTTCCCATATTTTGGTATTGGACAGACAGGAGACGCCAAAACATCTGATATCAAAATCTGTGAGACTGAGATTTCTTTGAAAACTGCAACGACGTCTCTGTGAATTCTTTTTTCTTTTCTCTTGTTTCAAGCTTTTTTCGTTGTTTGTTACAGCTTGTTTTGTTGTTGTTTTTTTTCCAATTTCGGCAACTCCTGTTGTTATTTTTTATGTGAGAAATTTCAGAAAGAAAAATTTAGCACCTGAAGCTTTTTATACAATAAGATACAAATTATTTTCAAAACACAAAGTAAAACAAAATCATAAATGTAATATTTTCTTTTTTGTTGCAAATTTAGTTTGAAGATGTTTAAATCATTAAGTGTTCATGAAACTGTTTTTAAACATTTAGTCAGTATAAAATAGATGTGACATTGATGAACAAGCTTTGTCACCTTCTTTACCTTCATCACTTATTTAGATCAATATCAGCTAATAACAGCATCGTGACAATTTGAGCTTCTAATGTCTTCTTTTAATACTTAACTGTCAGTGATTCATTTAAGTGATTTGCTTCATTTAAATGTGTTTCTTATAGCATGTTCTCCATTATGTTGCAAAATAAACCAAACTGTGTAGGTTGTCATAATAATTCAGCCATGTTTTTTTTTTTAAATGTGTCATTGCAGAATAATTTTGACTGTCTGACATTTATTCAGTTGTATTCATACAAACTAAAGTTCATTCTTTGTTTTTTAGATTGTTCCTAAGTTCTGTGTAAATTGATTTGTCAGATACAGACACTGTTTTCTTTGCTACTGACTGACCCGAAACATTTATTTCATAATTGTTGAACATTTGTACAGTTGGAGCTGCTGTTTGTTCCAGTGTTTTTCTGTGAACTCCCACTTCATATTCCAGATCACATCAGCACATTCAGGATTTGGTCTCGTTAACTGTGGATTTCCTGTTTTTCACCTGCAGAGCAAATAAGATGAAAATGTTGGAAACATGAGTTCACTGATTTCCTGGATTATTTTCTGTCAATAAAAATATCAAAGTCTGGCTGCGTTTTGATTTGTGTATAAACATCGAAGGAAAAGGATCTCTTAATTTTTATTGTTTAATTCTTACTGTATTCAAACTGTCCTTTTATTGGTAACACATTAACACATCTTGTTGAAGTTAGAGAAACTTGTGCATCACCTAAGAGAATAAAGCAAAAATCTGAAGAATATGAGAATTTAAGGATTAATATTATTATACTGAAGAAATCTCAAGTAGCAATAAGAGACAAAAAGGAAAGTAAGAGGAGGAAACTTCATGTAGTTTATGTGTAGAGCTGCACAAGAGCTGTGTTCAGAGACTTTCAGAGATCCTGTGTCTCTGAGCTGCAACAACAGCTTCTGTTCCAGCTGCCTGCAGAAATTCTGGGAACAAACTCAAAACAAAAACTGTCCCATTTGTAAAAGAAAATCTTCAAAGGATAATCCTCTTGTGAACTTTGCTCTGAAAGAACTTGCTGATTCATTTGCTGGGAGACAGAAATCTGGATCATTTGAGACAGAAAAGGGAGAGAAGAAATTAACAGTGGTGTGCAGTAAACATGAGGAAGAGCCTAAACTGTTTTGTGTGGACGAGCAGAGAGTTGTGTGTCCTGTGTGGCTTTTTGAACACTGTCACGTGTTCCACGGTCCAATCAGCTGCTCACTACTCTTCATTAGGGGAGAGACCTGCAAAGAGTCTGAAACACAGTAGAGAGACACAGAACAGAACAGCCCACACAGTGTTCCTATGGCCACAGCCGTAACACCCTCCTTCCCAAAATCAAAGACATCTCCTTTGTAGTTGTTTTGAACAGTTCTGTTTAGAGCAGGGGTGTCAAACTCAAATATACAGTGGGCCAAAATTCAAAACTGGAACAAGGTCGCGGGCTAACATTAATATGAAATATATTTATTGAAAAAAATCTTCCTCCAGATATAACAAGGAACCTTTTCTTACAGACTCAAATAAGTTTTGCTGAAAAACTGAATATGGAATAAGCAACACTTAATACTGAACGATATATAACTTATATAAAAATATATAACTTAATATTGCACACATGCAAAATTGAAATTCCAATTAAATAACATATCACTGGAATGCATTTCTTAAATAAAAATTGTATTTGCAGCCTTCTGAATTAAATTTTAGCAGTAAACTTTTTCCCCAGGCTAATAATACATGTAAAAATAAAATAACAATAATAAACCACTTAACTAATAAAAATATCATTAAACGTGAAACCATTCAAGCCCATGTCTGGGAGTAGCAAGACAAATTGCACAAAGAAAATGTTAATTATAGCTCAGTTTGCTACACACTGATCTACTCTGATGCGTCCAAGCCAGATACCTGGCATCTCTTCTTGGATGCTAGTTCCTCAATATATGGGCTCAGGCTCTGAGCTGAGGAAATCCTCAGGATCGAGTGAAGGTGTTCATCGGTCAGACGTCTCCTGTGAGATGTTTTAACCATCTTCATTGAGGAGAATAGTTGCTCACATATGTAAGTGCTGCCGAACATGGAGAGCATCTGAGCAGCGTGGGTGCGGAGCCCAGGCATTGTGTCAGGGATGAAATGTGGAAATTGTGAAGCGCCCACAGCATCATACTTTGATTTCAGCGTGTCACTACACTGGAGTTCAATCAGCTCCATTTGGAGGTTTGTTGGTGCTTTTGCCACGTCAACTGCAAAAGGATTACTGAGCAGTTCAAATCGACATTTCTGGGCATCAAAGTCGGCAAACCGCCGGGTAAACTCAGTACTGAGTACACAGAGTTTTTCAGCAAACTGTGCACATGGGAACACAGCAGTAGAGATTTGCATGTTCATCGTTTGGCAGCAGGGAAAATGGCCCAGGTTTCCTTGTAGCATCTGATTCTGCCACAGGCACAATTTCGTTTTAAAAGCCCTCACTGCAGCGTACATATCTGTGATGATACGCCCCCGTCCCTGAAGCTGCAGGTTCAGCGCATCGAGATGGCTCGTGACATCACACATAAAGTCCAGCTCACACAGAAACTCTTGCTCCCTGAGCTCAGCTGTGTCTTGCCCTTTGCTTTCCAGAAACTGAAATATTTCCTCGCGTAGCTCGAAACATCTGTTCAGTACTTTTCCTCGGCTTAACCACCTCACCTCCGTGTGATACGGCACGTCTCCGTATTCCGAACCACACTCCTCAAGAAAAGATTTGAATTGGCGGTGATTCAGACCTTTGGCTCTTATAAAGTTAACCACTCGTGTTACTGCGGTCATAACATGTTCCATCTTTAGGGCTTTGCCACAAAGTGATTCTTGATGTATGATGCAGTGATAAACAGTCAGCTCACCTGCACAGTTCTCCGCTCGCATCTTCTCCCGTACCCTGCCCACCAGTCCGCTCCTTTGACCACACATCGCTGGTGCACCATCTGTCGTTAACCCCACAAGTTTTTCCCATGGCAACTTCATTTCAGTTAGACATTTGGAAACCTCTTCAAATATTTCCTTCCCTGTGGTTGTGCCGTGCATTGATTTTAATCCTAAAAGTTCTTCCGTAACACAGAGAGTTGAGTCCACACCACGGATGAAGACTGAAAGCTGGGCAGTATCAGAGGCGTCGCTGCTCTCATCCACAGCGAGGGAGAATGCAACGAAACTGTTTCCCTTCTCCATCAGCTGGTTATTTAGATTGTTGGCAAGTTCACGTGTGCGATCAGCTACTGTGTTTCTGCTCAGGCTAACATTTGAAAATGCTTGCTTCTTCTCTGGGCACACAACGTCGCAAACTTTCATCATACAACTTTTCACAAACTCTCCCTCACTGAAGGGCCGGGCTGATTTTGCGATCTCTGCTGCCACAACAAAACTAGCCTTTACAGCAGCCTCACTTTGTAATATGGCTTTTTTAAACATAGTCTGTTGTGAAACAAAACTTCTTTTCATCTCTTCTGCTTTCCGGCGCCTTTGAGTCATGTCCAGGTCCTTGTACTTCTCTTGGTGTTTCGTTTCATAGTGTCGTCTAATGTTGTACTCCTTGGATATAGCCACATGAGCTCCACATACAAGACAAACAGGTCTATCTTTTACATAGGTAAACAGATATTCTGTCTCCCACCTGTCCAGAAAGCTCCTGTTTTCGTTCTTTCTTTTCGCCATTTTGGGAGAGGTAGCGCGGCAGTATTCGCACGGTTGCTATGACTACGGTCAACAGAGGAGAGGGCGTTAATGGGTCCTGTCCTGACTGAGGCGCCAAAACGCCAACAGAGCATTGTAGGATTTGTAGTATTAGCAGTACATGCGCTGTATAAGACCGGCGGGCCAGCTCTAATAGTAGTTTGGTATGGCCTCGCGGGCCAAATGTAATTAGGCTGCGGGCCAAATTTGGCCCGCGGGCCAGAGTTTGACACCTATGGTTTAGAGGAAGACACGGGATAGGGCATCCGCCAACACATTCTCTGTGCCCTTTTTATGGCGGACTTCCAAGTTGAAATCCTGCACCAGGAGAGACCATCTCATCAGCCTTTGGTTCGAGTTCTGCATTCACATCAGGAACACCAGGGGATTGTGGTCGGTATAAACGATCACAGGCGAGGGGCTGGAACCGACGTACACCTCGAAATGCTGCAATGCGAACAGCAGAGAGAGGGCCTCTTTCTCAATCGTGCTGTACCCTCGCTGATGGACATTAAATTTCTTTGAGAAATAGCCGATTGGGTGATCCACACCATGATGGTCTTCCTGTAGCAATACGGCACCTGCTCCGTTTGCACTAGCATCTACCTCTAATTTAAAAGGGCGTGCAAAATCAGGGGCAGCCAGCACTGGCGCACTGCACAGGAGAGTCTTAACAGCCTGGAACGCACTCTGACACGCAGAGGACCACACAAAGGGTGTCAACACACTAGTGAGGCTAGTGAGGGGTGCGACCACTTCCACGAAATTTTTACAGAAACCCCGGTAGTAGACCACCATGCCGAGAAAACGACGGAGCTCACGCCTAGTCCGAGGGGCAGGAAAGTCCAGTATGGCCTGGATCTTGGCCAAGATAGGGCGCACTTGTCCCTGACCCACATGTTTTCCTAAGTACGTCACCATGGCTTTACCGAAATCACACTTGGCGAGGTTGAGGGTGAGGGATGCCTTTTCCAGGTGATGGAACACATCAGTGAGTGTCTCCATATGCTCTGGCCAGGTGTCTGAATAGACGACAATATCATCTAAATACACCTCACACTTGCAGACGCCTCCCAGCACGATATTCATGAGCCGTTGGAATGTGGCGGGAGCGTTGCGCAACCCAAAAGGCATGACAGTGTACTGAAGAAAGTGGTCAGGAGTAACAAAGGCAGAGATTTCGGCCGCACGTGATGTTAGAGGAACTTGCCAATAGCCCTTTAACAAGTCCAGCTTGGTAACGAACTTCGCAGAACCGACCCTGTGGCAGGAATAAGGCACAGCGGGTCCAGGGATCAGTGTTTTCAGACATTTTTTATACAAAACACCTCACACCACACACACCTGAGTCCCCGTGTTTTTAACGTGGCGGGCGTGATTGCGGATGCCGTGCAGGTGCGTCCGCCCTCCCTGCACGCCACCGCAGACCACGCCCCACCACAGACCCTATCGACACAATCTTCCATTCTGGGAAGAGGATAGGAGTCAGGTTTGGTCACGCTGTTCACCTTCCGAAAATCTGTACAAAACCGTGGGGTCTTATCCGCTTTAGGCACTAGGAGACACGGGGAACTCCACGCACTAGAGCTAGGAACAGCAAGACAGTTTTCCAACAGATAAGAGACTTCTGTCTGGAAAAGAGCACGTTTAGTGGGATTCACAAGTGAAGAAGAGTCTCCAGGGGATCAGAGTCCAGCTGGATTATGACAGGAGGGAGGTGACCTTGGTGACCAATCTATGACCTTGAAGACATGACTCTGATCTGCACTCACAGAGACACTTTCACTGAGAAACTCTTCCCATTTTTTGATATTGGAAATGCTGGAGATGCCAAAACCTCTGATATCAAAATTTGTCCAACTAACATTTCATTGTAAAGTTGAGGGGAGTGTTTCTGTTTTGGTTTGATATTTAATTTGTGGTGATTATTATATCTGTTTATTTTGTAAACTGTTGGTAAATGTTGGTTAGATTTATTTTTAAAATGTAAACAAGATTTTCAAAAAGGATGGAATAATGCCGCAAATCATGAATGTAATTCTTCTTTATCCAAGAAGGGAAATACCAAGTTCAAACAAATTGGTTTCATGAAGAAGAAAGCTGTTGAAAACCTTCATCTTACTTTGTTTTGTTTCTGACATTTAACCTTTATTGATACTTTTGATTAAAATACATTTAATCTATTATGAAGAATGAACCAACCATTAACAGTGATTTAATGGTTCATTAAACTTCATGCCAAAATATAAAGATCCTCAAGAAGAGATGAGAAACAAACTCACTGACATCTGTCAGTCTGGAAGGAGTTCTAAAGCCTATTATGAGACCTTTGACCCCAGTGAACCACGCTGTGAGCCAATATCCACAAATGGAGAAAACTTACAACAGTGGTGAACTTTCCCAGTCGTGGCCAGCCTACCAAAATTACTCCAGAAGATCACAAAAGAATCCAGAACAAAGAATCGCAGACTCCACTTACCTCAGTTAATATCAGAGTTCATGATTCAACAATAAGAAAGAGACTGGGTTAAAAAATGGCATCTATAGGAGACTTTCAAAGTGAAAACTGCTGCTGACCAAAACAAACACAAAAGCTCATCTCACATTTCCCAAAATACATCTTGCTGTGTGTTTTTAAGAAAAAATTCTGTTGACTGATGAGATAAAGTTGAACTTCTTGGAAGGTTCACATTCCTTTGTATCTGCCATAAAATTAACGGCATTTCGTAAAACATATATCATATTAAGAGTCATAGAGGGATAGAGGGTACTTTTCTGCTTCAGGATCTGGACAACTTGCTGTAATTAGTGAAACCATGAATTTAGCTATCTACTATTTAAATCCTGGAAATTCAGAATCCCGAAGGAAAATGTCCGACCATCAGTGCTCTGAAATTTAAATTCACTTGGATTATGCAGAAGGATACAAAACAAGCAAGTCCACCTTTAAATGATGCAAATAATAAATGAATGAGTGAATAAAAGGAAGGTTTTGGAGTATCCTAGTCAGAGTGTAGAAATAAATCAGATTGAGCTGGTTTGTGATGACCTTAAACAGATCATTCACGCACGAAAACCCTCCAATGTGGCTAAATTAAAATGATTTAGTTCAATTCAATTTCAAGCCAGCTGTAACATAATGGGGGGCTCATTTCAAGACAGCTTTTAGGTGAGTTAACTGTTGTAGCCCTGGAGCTTTGGACTTTTGCTGCTGATGTTTTGGTCAGGTTAGTTATTCAGAGCTCACTGTCAAATCATTCAGTTAGGGAAAATAAATTTTTACAATTTTAAATACAATACAATGTGCTACTGTGTAAATGGACCAAATACTAATTCATCTGTTGTCTGTTTAATACATATATCAGCACTGGCTGTACTGCATTCTGTATATATTTATTTGGTTTTGTTAGTACAATCAAAATCTTTTTTGTTTTGTCGGATTCATTAAAGGTATTTGTGCTATTTCATCTGAATGGAAGCTGTTTTGTTTTATTCCAAGCTTAAAAAAACTTGACTGACTGGCTTGTCTGTTTGATCTGACACCAAAGTTATTGTGCAGTTACATGTTGCGCAGCATTAACATGCAGGGTCAGTGAAACAGCAGCAAATGTGTCTCATCTCCTCTCAGCTATGTACATAAGAAACCCATAGAACAGCATGCAAAATAATGATCCTCATAACCACAAAGAATAAAATGAGATGCTAAATATTTAATGTATTTTTTTCATTCTCCAAATTTGTAAAATAGATCCACAAAATGAATTTCAACAAAAAGTCTTTAATGTAAACAATATTTGTACTGATTTTCACAATATAGTCCTGCATATACTAAAAAAGGTTGTTGGGGGGATTTTAGCATTTACTCCTCACATTTTAGTCAGGAGGTTATTAAGCTGCTACTACATTTCTGTACTACTGTACAGACATGAACAAACAGCAATGTAGTAAAATCGCCACCACCATACAAACATTCATTGTAAAAAATGAATCAAAATAAAGTCATAAACCACAGTGAAGTACATGAGAAATCCCTGGTTCTCTTCCAATACACAATGTAATACATGTTGAGATCAAAGGTGCATGAGGACAATAAAAGCTGTGAAGCAAAGTCCAAAGAAGGAACCATAAACCAAAGTCAAAGGGGAGATTTATGACATAAATGAAGCTCATGTTTGACAGTGAGCTTGAAAAACACAAATGGCTTATGAAGTAAAAATAATTTGATCAAATGATAGTCAAGCAAAATCTCCAGGGTTTGAAGTCCATGATACATGTTTCAGCTGCATCCTGTTCTGCCTAAAGGTAATATAAGACAGCAGAATCCAGTTAATAACTAACTGATAAAAAATCCACATGAAATCTGAGTATCAAGTAGAGTATTTTGAAACCAATGCAGGGCTTGGCATCTGTTACTGAACTGTGTTTCCTTGGCAGAGAGTTCAAGGCAAGGTTTCATTTGAAAAAAGAGAATCAGAGATCGCTGATTTTCTCAGTCAATAAATGTTTTTATGATGTTTTTGTGTTTCTCTTTAAAAAATTCTTGGCAAATCTAGAGTTGGTGGAAACAAACATGGAAATGTAATGTATCTGATGAACAGTGCTCAAGCTCTATATCAGTTTTCTAATAATAATTTAAAAAATTAGGGCTCTTCAGCCACACATGCACTGAAAGGCATCAGGTTACATTTAAGTGTAATCAGTTAATGAGTACTAATACTGGAGTTAGCAATGGAATCCAACAGATTAGAAAAAATGTCATAAAATCTCACTTTCACAAATATTTGTTTTCTGTGGTTTTTAAAATCTCAGAACATCCATCCGTTTTCTTCCATGTATCCATGTGGGCGGATGGTGGGGACTGCTGCCTATCTGAGCTGTTATGGGACGAGAGACTCTGGACATGGAGAATATGCAAATACCATACAGAGAGGTCCATGCTGGTGGGGTTAAATCCAAGTGGAAGCTAATCAACCTTTATTTTTTTTTAATCTTTTATTTTTTTAATGATAAGTGATTTTCTTCTGATTAACCATCTAGATTCTAGATGGATGTCTGTTAGAACGATTCAGTACTAACATTACTTTAGTAATCCTTAAACATTTGATCAGTTGGAGCTGCTGTTTCTTTAAACTCTCACTTCATATGTCAGATGGGAAAAAACTGAGAAGCCTGGCTCCAGTTTGATGTGTCTGTGAACATAAAAGGACAAATATCAATTGAAAACAGGGCTCAGACCTGCATTTAAAGAAACACTTCCATTATTTTCATATTTGGAGGCAAAAGATGCAAAAACCTCCAACTTTAAAATCTGTTTTAAAAATAAAAATATTTGTTTTTAAAAATAAATGTAAGTTTAAAAAAAAGTTTGTACATTGAAATTTGGCCTTTTTTGGAACTGAGCCTATACAATGACTTATTGCAAAAAAATAAAATAAAATCATAAACCACAGGGAAGTATGAAGAACTCCTTTGTCTATAAGAATACACAAGGTAATAACTGTTGACATCAAGGCTGCAACAGGAGGACAATAAAAGCTGTGAAGCAACATCCAAAGAAAGAGCTGCAATCTAAAATAAAAGGGGAGATTTATAATGTAAACAAATGTTTGACATTTGCTTGGAAAACACAAATAACTTAAACTAAAAAAGTAATAATTTTATCCCCAATAAAAGATTCTCGAGAGTTTTGAGTCAGTAGGTTAGTTTATGGTTGTTTCGGGACAGATCCCATTCTCCATAAGGGTAGTAAAAGCTAGCACAATGCAGTTAATAATCAACCAATGAATGATTTAGATGAAATTTGAAGTGACTGTTGAAACCAAGTAGTCATTACAGGGTTTGGTGTCTGTTACCAGTCTGTACTTACGTGGTGGACAGTAGGAGGAAAACTGCGAGGAATTTTGATTTGGTGAGTTTCTCATTTGAAAACAGAGAAAATGCAGAAAAAGACTTATTTTCTTATGCACTTTAATCCACTTTCTGTTCTTAGATTTTCAAAGATGCTGTGTCTCTGATCTGTAACCACAGATTCTATTCAAGCTGCCCGCAACAATTTTGAGAACAAGTCAAAAACAAAATCTGTCCTATTTGTAAAAGGAGACCCTCAAACCACATGGAAGATCAAATGCACTCTCTTACCCATCTGACCAACTTTGATCAGAACGAAGTGGCTGATAAGTATGATGGGATAAATACAGCTCGATTATCCGAGACAGTAAAAGAAAAGAAGATGGTGGAAATGTCTTGCATTCAACACCAAAAAGAATCTAAACTGTTCTGTGTGGACGAGCAGAGAGTTGTGTGTCCTGTGTGTGAGTTTTCTCTCCACCAGAGTCACAGAGTGGTTCCTGTAGAAGAAGCAGTCAGTGACCTGAAGGAGCAGCTGAAATCTGACTTAAAGTCTCTGCAGGACAAGAGGAATAAATACAAACAAGTGGAGGAAACATACAATGAAATGAGGGAACACGTGAAGAAGCAGCTGTTGTCCACAGAGAGGCAGATCAGAGCAGAGTTCAACAAGCTCCAGCAGTTCCTGAAAGAGGAAGAGGAGTCCAGACTGGCAGCTCTGAGGGAGGAAGAGGAGCAGAAGGGGAGGACTATCAGCAGAGAGAGGAAGATGATTGAGGAGCAGATCTCCTCTCTGTCAGACAGCATCTCTGCTGTTGAAGAAGAGCTGCAGAAACACAGCGTGCCATTCCTCAGCAGTTATAAAGACACTCAGAGCAGAGCCAGAGCCCAGAGCTCAGTGTCAGATCCACAGCTGGTCTCAGGAGCACTGATAGATGTGGCCAAACACCTGGGCAACCTGTCCTTCAGAGTGTGGGAGAAGATGAAGGAGAAGGTCCACTTCAGTCCTGTCATTCTGGACCCAAACACTGCAAACTGCTGTCTCTGTCTGTCTGATGATCTGACCAGTGTGAGACAAGGAGACACAAAACAGCAGCTTCCTGATAATCCAGAGAGAAACACTTATTACATAACTGTTTTTGGTTATGAGAGTTTCAGCTCAGGGAAACACAGCTGGGAGGTGGAGGTGGGAGACCATCCTAGCTATTTTGTAGGTTTAGCTAAAGAGTCACTTGACAGGAAGGGGATGTCTTTTGGCTCACCAGACTGTGGATTCTGGTGTTTATTATATTGTAGTGGAATATACTTTAACCGTGACGGTCAGACTCTCACACTGAAGAAGAGTCTCCAGAGGATCAGAGTCCAGCTGGACTATGACAGGGGGGAGGTGTCCTTCTATGACCCTGAAGACATGACTCTGATCTGCACCCACAGAGACACTTTCACTGAGAAACTCTTCCCATATTTCAGTTTTGGAGGGGATGGAAGTCGAAACACATCTGATATCAAAATCTGTCAGACTGAGATTTGATTGAAAACTTGAAGGAGGTCTAAAATTATTATACATTATAATATTTTATATTAAACAAAGTCATGAATGTAGTTTGTGGTTTTTGAGACTATGCAATATTATTTAACAGCTGGTTTCAAATATCATCCAGTTAATATGAGATTGATAACAATGATCCTGGTAGCTGATATCAATGTCACTTTCTTTGATTTTGGTATTTGCCCCTCTCTGTTTAAAATCTCTTACTTTTTCATCAAATTATTTTTAAACATTTAAATATTTCCAAACATATGATGATTCAGATAAATATCTGTAACTAAGATGATATTTTATGATATTTTGATATCATTTACTAAAGTCAGTGTCTCCCAATTATAGCAGCGCTTTAACAGAACACTAAATTGAACACTAAAGTGAACACTAAAATATTTTTTTATTAGACTCTAATCTCTGATTTAAAGCATTCGGGAAATTGTGTTATTTTTTCTTGTTATTGTAATAACGCACTATGTGTTACTGTGCAAAACGAATCCAATTGTGGACTTTAATGCAAAATTTATTCTGCTGTAGATCAGTGCAGATTACTGTCTCAAAATCTTCTGTATATTTTTCTGTTTTCTTCATACAAAGAAAATCTGGATTTCTATTTGTCTCTGTTTTAATACAACATAAATGTAACACTGGGAAGCAGAGTTACCTAACTGTGGATGCACATTGATGGCTGAACAGCAACATTTATTTCATAAATCTGTAAAATTTGTACAGTTGGAGCTGTTGTTTGTCCCAGTGTGTTTCTGGAAACTCCCACTTCATATTCCAGATGTGAAACAACACATCAGCACATTCAGGATTTTGTTGTGTTAACTGTGGATTTCCTCTTCTTTTTTTTTTAATGCAGGTATTGCAAATATGATAAAATGTCAAAATCATGAGTTTATTGATCTCTTGAGTTTTCTATCAATAAAAAAATATAAACTCCTGGCTACAGTCTGATATTTCTTCAAAAACAGAATTTCATACTGAATTATAATTTCATAAATAACACCACAATAATCAGAAAAAACAGAGACATAGAGGAAGAAATCTAAAGTGGTAAAAAGAGACAAAAGGAAACTAGAAACAGCCACCTGAAGAGAAATGATGGAGTAAGTTTGGAAAGACACCCTGTGAAGAGAGGCCGTCTCACTGATGTCCGTGCGGCTCAGGCAGTGACTGGAGATAGCAGACAGCAGACGTTCAGAGTTCAGTGATGCTTTATCTGACTAAATGACAGGAAGGCAGCAGAGTTCATGCTCAAATTAAGAGGACAACACTTCATGTAGTTTATGTGTATGACTGGACAGGTAATCAGTATTCATTAATTCGAGCCCCTTGAAATTTGAATTTTGCTCATTTGTGCAGAGAAGAAAACGCTGACTTCAGCCTAAAACCGCAGGCCTTTAAAAGTAAATATCATTTTGTCATCCTGGGAAAGAGTGGTGTTTTAAATGTCGTCTTATTTTGCATGTGTAGCTGTATTTTATTATTTATAATCTTTTAATAATGTGTAGGGTGGTACTCTTGCAGTTTTATTGCATGCTTTTATTGTGACATTTGTTAACTTGTTTCCGGGAGACTCCTCACCTCCCCTATCACACACCTGTGAGAGTTCATGCCCTGGAAGGATTGCGCGTTTGACAAATCACAGTTCGCATTCGCGCCACAAACAGACCAATAAGAGTGCCTGGCGGCGGTCCAACTGGAGACGAAAACGGAAATAAACACCATCGGCGAAGAGTGAAGAGGTGACGCGATAGTATCGCATCATACATCGTTGGACGGCGAGATACTAGTCACGCGTGTCAAGTACAGTTAAGAGCTCTGCCCATTGGGGCTCACAGGAGCGAGGTAGTGGAGAGGACGTGTGAGGACGCTGCCAGCTTTTGGATTTTAATAGATCTTTATTGGACTTTTACTTTTTCTAATTGATCGGCTGAGGCGATTGAAACTTTTTAGTTTCATTGTTTTTACATATTTAAATGTTGTTGTGTTTGACTGAAAATCAGCTTTTTAGACACATTCAGTCATTAGTTTCGTTTTATTTAACATGGAAACTCACTTTCATTGTTCTTTTTATATTTAACTGACTCCTTAGAATAAAAGATTATTTGCTTCTGTTGGTTTGTAAATATTCTTGTTGTGCTGAAGCTGTTTTCTTGAAATAATCATAATCAGATTTGATAAAATTCAGTTTATTTTAAGCAACTATATTTAAAATTTTTATTTTTATTTTCAGACCTGCATTCACATTTAACCTCAACTCTCTTAAACTGCATATCAGAGAAGACTTGTGCAGTTTGTTTAGATGGAGTCACTGATTCTCACTTTGGTCTGATCCTCAGTGTGAATCATTACCAGGCAGAAATCAAATGTAATCATGGATAAAGTTTACATTCTCACACCTGATCTGCATCTTTATAAACTCTAACTTATGTTGTTTAACAGTAAATTTAAAGCTGCAGAGATGTTTGATGAAGGTCCAACTTTATAATATTGGTGTTTATTTGTATATTATATTTACTCACAAGACAAAGTTCATATTTTCTTCTCTGGTAAAAATGTTTTTCCAACATTTTATTTCCACTTTCTCACATTTTTATTATATGTGACTCATTACATGTTAGTTATGCCGTTACTCAATAAGTAAAGCAAAAACACTTTTGTCAGTTCATCTCTAAAAACTGCAAATACACAAATAAAACATTTTTTTCTTTAGTATTTCCATAAACTTTGGCTCTAAATACATCATTTGTTATGCGTTTGGAGATTTAAACTCAGTAAGATTATTAAGAGAGCAAGAAGGTAGATTATTAATTAAAAACTAATAAAACTTTATTTCTCCTCTTTGCAGACTGAATCTTGTTTTTCAGTCCTGAGCACAGACCTGCTGACATGTTGGAGAAGCAAACAAAGTATTTGTTTAGTCAGTCTGCCCTGAGCCATAGTCTTTGTGACACTTTTTATACTTTATTCATATTTTTTAAATTTGTTTATGTAACCAGATAAGGGGCAGAAAAGTGATGATGGTACTAAGGGTCTGCACCATAGCTTCTTCCTTTGACTATAAACATCACAGCAGTTATTCTAACACTTTGCTGAGGTATAACAAGGCACAGCACTAAAATGAATGTGCATCAATACAAACTCACCAGAGCAGTTTGGTTCATGCTAAGTGTCTGAACTCAGCTCTGCTTCAAAGTTAGTGAATTCTCCCGCAAACAACACATTAGACTCATCAGTTTCAATTATGTACATTTTTATAAACGTATCTAGCATGACTCATTTCATCACAGCAGCACACAGAGGACAAAAGACACCGGCCCTGGTTCCTGTCACAGCTGGGATTTCATCCTGCTTTCATCCTGACGGGCCGTCGTAGTCTAATCACAACATAGCATAGCTGAATTCTTATATAATAAATCATCTTCAGTTCCTTCTCCTTATTGAAATATCTGTTTGTGAAGCACAACCTGGAAACTGTCTGAATTACTGTGACAGCGCCCTCTAGCGAATACAAATATTATATGCACATTTCAGTTTACCACGTGACTGTGATTCGTGAAAATGAAAGTAAATTTCGACACTTTTAAACTGAGCTGAGACGCCATTACAGGGAGTCAGATCTCTGCTAAGAACACACGTTTGGAGGATTTTAATCAGAAAGTTCAAGAGACACTAATTTGGTGAGTTAAAAATACTTAACGATCAAATGGCTGAGAAACTCGGACTTGTTGAAAATTACCTGAGCTGCCATGTGTGTTCAGAGACTTTCAGAGATCCTGTGTCTCTGAGCTGCAGCCACAGCTTCTGTTCAAGCTGCCTGCAGAAATTCTGGGAACAAACTAAAAACAAAAACTGTCCCATTTGTAAAA
This sequence comes from Neolamprologus brichardi, assembly GCF_056152115.1. Lineage (NCBI taxonomy): Eukaryota > Metazoa > Chordata > Actinopteri > Cichliformes > Cichlidae > Neolamprologus > Neolamprologus brichardi. The sequence continues at coordinate 32,255,310 of NC_142115.1, forward strand.
GAAAATCTTCAAAGGATCTTCCTCGTGTGAACTTTGCTCTGAAAGAATTTGCTGATTCATTTGCTGGGAGACAGAAATCTGGATCATCTGAGACAGAAAAGGGAGAGAAGAAATTAACAGTGGTGTGCAGTAAACATGAGGAAGAGCCTAAACTGTTCTGTGTGGACGAGCAGAGAGCTGTGTGTCCTGTGTGTGAGTTTTCTCTCCACCAGAGTCACAAAGTGGTTCCTGTAGAAGAAGCAGTCAGTGACCTGAAGGAGCAGCTGAAATCTGACTTAAAGTCTCTGCAGGACAAGAGGAACAAATACAAACAAGTGGAGGAAACATACAATGAAATGATTCAACACTCCAAGAAGCAGCTGTTGTCCACAGAGAGGCAGATCAGAGCAGAGTTCAAGAAGCTCCAGCAGTTCCTGAAAGAGGAAGAGGAGTCCAGACTGGCAGCTCTGAGGGAGGAAGAGGAGCAGAAGGGGAGGACTATCAGCAGAGAGATGAAGATGATTGAGGAGCAGATCTCCTCTCTGTCAGACAGCATCTCTGCTGTTGAAGGAGAGCTGCAGAAACACAGCGTGCCATTCCTCAGCAGTTATAAAGACACTCAGAGCAGAGCCAGAGCCCAGAGCTCAGTGTCAGATCCACAGCTGGTCTCAGGAGCACTGATAGATGTGGCCAAACACCTGGGCAACCTGTCCTTCAGAGTGTGGGAGAAGATGAAGGAGAATGTCCACTTCAGTCCTGTCATTCTGGACCCAAACACTGCAAGTCGCCGTCTCTATCTGTCTGATGATCTGACCAGTGTGAGGAATGGAGACAGAAAGCAGCAGCTTCCTAATAATCCAGAGAGAAACACTTATAGTGTCACTGTTTTTGGCTCTGAGGGCTTCAGCTCAGGGAAACACAGCTGGGAGGTGGAGGTGGGAGACCATCCTGTCTGGGTTATAGGTTTAAGTAAAGAGTCAGTTGACAGGAAGGGAGAGGTTTTGTCTTCACCTCAATATGGAATCTGGTGTTTAAGGCATAAAAGTGGAAAGTATACTAATGGTGTTGGTCAGACTGTGACAGTGAAGAAGAGTCTCCAGAGGATCAGAGTCCAGCTGGACTATGACAGGGGGGAGGTGTCCTTCTATGACCCTGAAGACATGACTCACATCTGCACTCACAGAGACACTTTCACTGAGAAACTCTTCCCATATTTTGGTATTGGAGAGGCAGGAGACGCCAAAACCTCTGATATCAAAATCTGTCAGACTGAGATTTCTCTGAAAACTGCAACGAGGTCTCTGTGAACTTTTCTTCTCTTGTCTCATCCTTTTAGTTACAGCTTGTTTTGTGGTTGTTTGTTTTTCAATTTAGGCAACTCCTGTTTTCATTTATGTGAGAAATTGCAGAAAGAAAGATTAGTATCTGAAGCATTTTATACAATGTGATAAAAATCATTTTCAAAACACAGTAAAGTTAAATGATAAAAGTAATTTTTGTTTTGTTTTCTTTCAAATTCAGTTTGAAGGTCCTTAAAACTTTATATTTATTTCTTCTTTTTTTGGTTGATTTTTTCCTTTTTTGACAAATATATAGCAGTTTCAAGTCATTGGGTGTTCATGAAACAGTTTTTAAACATTTAAACAGTGCGAAGTTGAACATACTTCCATGTGTCAGACATTGATGAACAAGCACTGATAAATGTCACTTTCCTTTCCTTCATCAGTTATTTAGATCCATATCAGCTAATAACAGCATCGTGACAATTTGTGTTTTAATGGTTTCAAAATGATAAATAGACTTGACTCATAAATAATCCTAATGTCTGCTTTTAATACTTAACTGTCAGTGATTCATTTAAGTGATTTGTTTCATTTAAATGTGTTTCTTATAGCATGTTCTCCATTACGTTGCAAAATAAACCAAACTGTGTAGGTTGTCATAATAATTCAGCCATGTTTTTCTTTAAAATGTGTCATTGCAGAATAATGTTGACTGTCTGACATTTATTCAGTTGTATTCATACAAACTAAAGTTAATTCTTTCTTTTTAGATTGTTCCTAAGTTCTGTGTAAATTGCTTTGTCAGATACAGACACTGTTTTCTTTGCTACTGACTGACCCGAAACATTTATTTCATAATTGTTGAACATTTGTACAGTTGGAGCTGCTGTTTGTTCCAGTGTGTTTCTGTGAACTCCCACTTCATATTCCAGATCACATCAGCACATTCAGGATTTAGTCTCGTTAACTGTGGATTTCCTGTTTTTCACCTGCAGAGCAAATATGATGAAAATGTCGGAAACACGAGTTCACTGATTACCTGGATTATTTTCTGTCAATAAAAAATATCAAAGTCTGGCTGCGTTTTGATTTGTGTATAAACATCGAAGGAAATTTGATCTCTTAATTTTTATTGTTTAATACTTACTGTATTCAAACTGTCCTTTTATTGGTAACACATTAACACATCTTGTTGAAGTTAGAGAAACACGTGCATCACCTAAGAGAATAAAGCGAAACTCTGAAGAATCAGAGAATTTAAGGATTAATATTATTATACAGAAGAAATCCAAAGTGGCAATAAGAGACAAAAAGGAAAGTAGAAAAAGAAGAGAAATGCTGGAGTGAGTTTGGAAAGACACCCTGTGAAGACTGGAGATAGAAGACAGCAGAAGTTCAGAGTTTAATGATGCTTTAACTAAAAGACAGAAAGGCAGAAGAGTTCATGTTCAAATCAAGAGGACAACACTGCATGTAGTTTATGTGTATTACTGCAGTTAGTTAGTTTATCTAACTAAGACACTTCACCCGTTGCCTACTGGTGGTGGTCAGAGGGCCCGGTGGCGCCAGCCTCGCCTCTGTTAGTGCGCCCCAGGGCAGCTGTGGCTACAATGTAGCTTGCAATCACCAGTGTGTGAATGTGTGTGTGAATGTGTGTGTGAATGGGTGAATGACTGAATGTAGTGTGAAGCGCTTTGGGGTCTTTAGGGACTAGAAAAGTGCTATACAAATGCAGGCCATTTAGGTTTTTTTTATTAGTTTCAGTCTTTTTAATTATTATTGTATGGAGCGCATATGTCAGATGCACGATTTACAAAACTCACTGTACACTGAAAAAAAAAGTTCTTTCAATTTACTTGATTTTATTGTGTACATCGGTCCCACATAATATGAATAAGTATGATTGACTTAATTTTCCACTTTCCCTCAAGTAATTAATGCTTGTCAAATCAAAGTATTTTATTTACATCAGATTACTTAAAAAAAAATCATGTTTGATGTACTAATATTAATCTGTTATCATAATATCAATGTATTGCATAATGTCAATATATTTTAATATTTAACACCAACTTATTTTTATTTGCCAGTGGTACGCAATGATATTATGTAATGTAAACACATTGCAATTATGTTCCTGCAACACAACTTATGGCTTTAAATCCTACTTAATTTTTTCAATTGAAATATTAACTGATCATTATTGACAAAAAAGGCAAAGACTGAGTGCTACTGAACAATTCACCTTTATTAAACTGTAACAGCAGTGAAAGCAGCAATTCTGCCATGAACAAGTCAAAAATCACATCCATATAAACTTGTTAACACATTTTTAAAGATAGCCTGCAGAAATAACTAAAAGAAAAAGTTAGTTTGAGAATATATTTGCAAATACTTCACAAAAAACTGACCTTAGCAGCAAATAAAAGAAAGTGCTTATAGATGATCCTGTCATCTCTTACATATAACATTTGTATTAATTACACAATTGAAAATGTAAACTAAATTAAGACTACCTAAAAAAAAGCAACACGCTTTTATGAATAAACATATTTACACAAATATAACTTGTGTATTATTTGACAACAGTTTCAGCTTCTATACAAGTATTTACCTGTACAAGATTTCAACTAAGTTGAGCCTTAAATGACATTGTTACATAACTAATACCAAACACCTACATGAATTTTAATCTTCATTTTAAACATGTAAGCAGGACATTAAGGTTGACTTAGAACATATTGCTAAAAATCATCAGTAAAAATTTCTTACAACATGATACCAAAAGGAAAAAATCATCCTGCATTGCAGTCACATGAGGGGAAAGCAATAAAAACATAAGCAGTATAACGTTACTGAACACAAAATGAAAAACTGCAAAGAATTGCAGAAGTGCAGTCTTTGACTTCTCAATGAAACAGATGGTTTTTGAAAGCAAGAACTTTAGAGAGTTTAGCTCCATCCAGTTCCATGAAAACCTTCTGGAAAACGTCAAAGTTGTAGCGAAGGTCAGCAGGGTAGGCAAGGTTTAATGCATACATGACTCCAAATAGCATTATCACAGCAAATGCTACATTATCCAAATTCTTCGCCACCCTGATGCCTGCGAGGACAACTCTTGTTCATCTGCTGAAGCTTGCTCTTTAAGAAGATAAATTCGAACAGTGGTGTCTTCAACAGTCTCACTGATGGCACGTTCTTCCATGCCCTGTAAAAAAAAAAAAAAAAAAAAGCCATGTTAGTCATTTCATGCCAAGTAAGTAATATGACACACTGTGGAAAGTCCGAAAAAAAAAAAAAAACACCAAAAAAAAAAAAAAAAAACCCCAAAAAAACACAAGTACATACCACAAACTCCCGGATAAGCATGCCAGCGTCTTCATGTAGATACACACTCCCTTGACAGACGCAGCATCAACATCTTCACACTGAAATGAAATGTATGTAATTAGCATCTTCATTCAGCCCTTGTCCTTCATTTAAGTTTTAATAGTGTACTTTACATGAATGTTTTTAAAGTAAAAGCACACAAATTAATAATAGGTTTAATGGCAATTAATAATAAGTTGACAAAGTGAAGGTTAAAAAAACAAGCAGATGTAAAAATACAATATGCGAGAATTTATCAAGGGAAAACATTTGAAATTCAGGCTTTATCACTTACATTATCCATTTATGCCACAATTCTTTTCAGTATTAGTCCAAGCTCTCCTCTTCTGTTGACCAACTTCACCAGGTTGTCCAAGTGGAGAGCCAGCTGAGCCACGAACTTTGTCTGAGGGGGGATGGTGGCAATTCTCTTAAACTCAGCGTTGATCTGAAAACATGAGCACAGAGGAATGAGCTTCAAAGGTTTAATACCTGGAAGAAGGCCACAATCACTCATGCTGAAGAAATGGGCTGTCAAATAACAACTGTGCCTTAACCCATTTTAGGCTAATACCACAAAAACACCGTGTATGAGGCAAACCTTACCTCATGGAAATCAAATGGAGCAGGCCATCTTGCCATGAAACCATTGGTGCATCACGAACATCTTCATGTCTTCTGTATGAAAAAGTCTTTTCCATCTTGAGTTTCACCAACTCTGTTACTCTTTTTTTATGTCCATGTGGTGGGCTTTGGCATGTCAATAGCTTTAAGAGTCCCTTTGTCTGCTACTTCTGAAATTGAGGTGAGGTTAAGAAACTCATTCCCAAACAAGGAATCCATAAACTGAAGTCTGCCCTGAAGACAACACTGTCTCTTGACTTCAACGATGAGATCCTTAGTTGATTCAGGCGCTCCATTAGAGAGTGAGCCTTTGACAGGTTCCGTCAGCCAAAACTTCTTTAGGACCATAGGACTCTGTAGGCAAAAAAGAATTACATATTCAGAAAGAATCATTTCAGTTTAGTTTTCATAAAGCTATCCATACCCAATAGTCAAAGTTATAAAGATCAGACATAAAAAAAGAAGAATTTATCTAATGAAATACATGCGACTGAACCTATTACACTTATATGAACACCTTTTATTTCTATATGCCTTTTTAAAGTCACAATGTGGACTGATCCAATCTCATAGTCAACCAATGGATAAGTATCAAGAGTGAAATGAGAGTGAATATTCTTGATGATACTGGGCTGAGCTCAAAAGCTCTGTCGTGCTCTCTGTACCAGCCACCAAGCTCTCTCACAATGTAGAATATGCTGTGATACAATGCAGATATGGTTTTTCAGTGTTCTGGCAATCCACCTGCTGCCCTTTGGGCCAGTACCATTCCCTTTCTATAAGTTATACTCTTTATGTCACACACTGTCCAAGGTCGACATCTAGAATGTCAGGGAATATGTACCCAATGACTTAAGCTATCTCCTCTTTAAGTCTTTAACTCTTTAAATCCACAAGAAAGGCCGATACAGCTGAGCTCTCTAATTCAGAATTGCCAAGAGATGGGGAGTTTAGATGGTAAGCGATCATCATCTGATGTTTTGACTTCTGTAATGATAAAGGTAAAAATTCCACCATCACAAAAAACATTAATTTTAATTGAAAAAAGGTATTCCAGTCCAGAAGAGCATCAATGGTTTCTTTAAAGTACCAATCTTTCTCTCATTTATACATAATGTTTTAAGAAGCAGCTCACATATGTTCTACACAAAGTAGGAAAAAAAAAAAAGGGGGGGGGGGGGGGGGGGGAGAGAGAGAGAAGGGTCCTAATTTTTGTTAGGACGATGTTGGAAAATTCACAATACATCACTTAATAAGACATACTCTGTTGAACAAACTTATCTCCTTGTAGATATCTGCTGTATTATTTGGGCTTGACCAATAGAATAGTCAAATAAGTGACACTTCACCTAAAACAATGACTAAATGGAAAAATGATTTGGCATTTATGGGCACAGGTTCTTAAACCCACGTCTAAGGTGGCAGGATCCTTATTATAACTTGAGTGCGTGTCAGCAGCAAGAATTAGGGTATGGCACTGTGGGGCTCCCAGCTTCTTAAACTCCAACGGTTACAGCCGGACTAATTAGCCACTGTAGCCATAATTAGCATGAGTAACACAAACACTATTGCGCTCTCTCAGTGACGTTTTAACTTGCTAAGCCACCAAAAACGTCAGTGCTCTCTGTCACATGCATAAATTCCATATCTGACCGACAACAGCTGCAATTTGATACTATTTTTCAGTTTTAGCCACAAAGCTAATACCAACTTTAGCTAGCACTGTAAAAACAACATGTAGATGCATTACAGATTACTTTTCATATAGCATGCACTACAACAATTCTGTGAAAACGTACCCAACTAAAACAAATGTATTTAAATTACTTACCTTCTCAGTATGCCTGACTCAGTGCCAAAGGTTGCATGTGACTGGACAGTCTTCCAGAATCTGGCGGTCAATTGCGCTCTCCTTAAATTATGTTGTTGTCTTATTGGATAAGACTCTAGGTCTTATTATCCAATCATATTTAGTTGTTGTCTTTGAATATATTGCATCATTTCCGGTTGTGGTCAAACATGATTACAATGGTTTTATTATTATAATTTAGTCACTTTAAATCAATGCAAAAAAATGAGTAGTCTCAGTATTGTTTATAATCAAGTAAATGGTACTTTATTTAATCATGTAAATAAGAGAAACATGAAAGGCTTGCGTAGCATTAACAAAATTCATTTGTGCAAATTCAAAAGCCTGCCAATTCCCATTTTTTCAGTGTAGGCTTAACTAGGTAAGCTTATTCTTACTGTTATAACAAACAGAACTTTTAACAAATGTGTTTTTTTTATTGCAGGGAATAGGTAAGGTTAAAGTTTAACAACAAACACTGAGCCTCACGTTTGATATTCGCAGACAACATGGAAAAACGTGGATCCAAACACTGTCTCACAGCCTTTTTGATTAAAATACCTCATATAGCACTAAATCTGGTACCTGAACACATCTTCATTTTTGACATATTTATGGCTGTGATGAACCAGCATCTCTCTCATGTGTTTTAATACCTGTGACATCAGAATCAATCAGAATCAGAATATTTTATTGATCCTTAGGGAAATGATGTGGGTTACAGTTGCTCTCGTACAGTGACAATAAGAAAAACAGAAACAAAAAAAACCCCAAAACAAAAACAGAATAGATGATTAGAAATACAATATGTCAAGATATAAGGAATAGCACAATATATAAAAATCAGCAAATAATAAATATCCAGGGTTGACAGATGCGATTATAAATAAATATCCAGAAAATAGACAGCAACATTACCAAGCAGGAAGGAGCATGTGCAAAAGGATGTAACTATTGCAGTGTTTACAGTGTGTTAGATGGAGGAGTTGTACAGGGAGATGGCCACAGGAAGGAATGATTTCCTGAGTCGTTCAGTGGCGCTTTTTGGTAATCTCAGTCTCTCACTGAACGTGCTCCTGTGGCTAGCCAGCATGTCATGGAGTGGGTGGAAGGTATTGTCCAACATTGTCTTTATCTTGGACAACATTCGCCTCTCTGACACCGCCTTAAGAGAGTCAAGCTCCATACCCACAACATTACTGGCCTTGTGGATCAGTTTATTGAGTCTGTTGGCATCAGCAATGCTCAACCTGCTGCCCCAGCATCCAACAGCATAGAGGATAGCTCTGGCCACAACAGACTCATAGAAAGTTCTGAGCATTGCCCGATAGATGTTGAAGGACCTCAGCCGCCTCAGAAAATAGAGACGACACTGGCCCTTCCTGTAAAGTGCAGTGGTGTTTTTGACCGAGTCAAATTTATTGTTTATGTGTACTCCGAGATATTTATAGTCCTCCACAATGTCCACGTTGACCCTCTTGAGTGTCAAAGGGGTAAAAGGTTTCCCGGTATTCCTAAAATCCACAATTAATTCCTTGGTCATGAGTCTGCACACAGACGTCGTGTTGAACAGATGGCGCTATGGTGAGGTCAGAATAACTAAGAGCTGATTACACTCAAAACTGAGACTTTTTTTTATCTGCCTTGAAAGTTAAATGTTGCTACGAGGGGCTTCATAGTGGAGGCAAAAGTGATGCTCAGATAAAGACAAACAAGGAGCCAAAGGAAGGAGGCAGCTGCAGGTCTCTCTCTTAAGGATCTAACACAAGATAAGCTCATACAGTGGCAATTAAACGTTATTAAAATAGCAAATAGCTTTTATCAATGTGGTTGGTTTTAAGGTTGATTTAAAAATTTGCATGTTTTTCTAAACACAAGAGAGTTCAACTTATTTCAATATATAACAAAGAAAATGAAGATATCATTTTTTCATTGTTAAAAATCGCGCAGTTAGAAGTAAACTGTGTGTCGAAAACATTAATAGATCAGGTCACCTGCTGGTTTGAAATACTCTCCTTCCTACCTTATTATAAGTAATCAACAGGGGCACAGGCAATAATCTCGGAGTGGGCAAAAAGACCTGATAGAGGCGGATGGAAGTGAAGTGAGCGTGGAAAATAAAGGTTTTCTACCACAGAGAAGGGCTTTTGAGTAAGTGATGAAAATGTTTTTTGGGTAAATGAAGAGGGATGAATCATAATAAATTTAAATGAATATATTTTTAAATAATTTCTATTTTATTATTTCTAAATATGAATTTAATTGTAAAACTCTGGCAGCCTGTTCTTTGTGGGCGGGATCTATTTTCAATGAGCCAATATGGAACGTTGTGGAGGGCGGGGCCTGTTTCAAACATGAAAGGCAAGAGAATGGGGCCATGACGTCAGAAAATCTGACAGCCTGTTCTTTGTGGGCGGGACCTATCGTCAATTCACCAATAGCGAACGTTATTGTGGGCGGGGCCTGTTTCAAACATGAAAGGCAAGAGAATCAGGCCATGACGTCACAGTCAACTCAAGTCCTTAAACAGCCAGCTGAAACTGCACACTAGACAAGCACGTTTCTTACCTACAGTCACGAGCGATTCACTAGATGAACTTTTGTTCTGCTACCCTCAGTCAAATCTGAATATCTGATTTATTGTAACACTGCAGCTTTGTTTTAAATGTCAAAAATGAGCAACCAGAAAGGAAAACCACAATTTATGTGCACTCTGCCAAAAAGTACACTGGATGACCTCATTAAGGTTAGGAAAGCCTTCCAAAACACTCTGTCTGAATATCAGCTTTTAAAAGAGGATACAAAGGAAGCTAGACAGCTAATCAAACAGCTGATGGCCCAAATTTCACTGATGCGTGCCAAGCTGGACCAATATGAGATCCAAGCTGGAGAACTCACTGATGAGTCAGTGTCACGCAAAGTGCAAATGAGGAGCACCACTAACGAAAAAGGGGCTCAGGCTTGTTCAGATCAGGAAAAGACCAGCATCTTTGACCTTGAGATGAACCGTCTGGAAGAGCAGCTTCAGCAGAGGGACAGCGAAATCCTGATCCTCAAACAGGACAAGGACAGTCTGTCTGCCGAGCTTGCACAGCTTCAGAAAGGCAAGGAAGAAAAAATTATGTGCACTCTGCCAAAAAGTGTTCTGGACAAACTTACTCAGGTTAGGAAAGCCTTTCGAAACACTCTGTCGGAAAATCAACTTTTAAAAGAGGATTCAAAGACAGCCAGACAGCAAGTCAAACAGCTGTTGGCCCAAATTTCACTGATGCATACCAAGCTGGAACAATATGGGATCCAAGCTGGAGAAGAAACAGAGGAACAGACTTGTTCAGATCAGGAAAAGACCAGTATCTTTGACCTTGAGATGAACCGTCTGAAAGAGCAGCTCAGGCAGAGGGACAGTGAAATCCTGATCCTGAAACAGGAGAAGGACGGTCTGTCTGCCGAGCTCGCAAAGATTCAGAAACACGAGGCCCCTCTGAAAGAAACTCAGTGGAATCAGAAAACACAGACAGAAAATCTGGAGGAAGAAAAAGAGAAAGTCCTGGAAGACCAGAAACTGGTGAAGGACACAAAAGAAATGCAGAACAAACTGGACACGCAGAGAAAAGAATTAGCGGAAGCTAAGACGGAGACAAAAGACACGGCAACCCCAGAGTCCTCCTCATTAGAAATGCAGGAGGTGAATCAGAGCGCCGAGAAGAGCGGAGTCAACACGAAAACACAGACAGAAAATTTGGAGGTAGAAAAAGAGAAAGTCCTGGAAGATCAGAAACTGGTGAAGGACACAAAAGAAATGCAGAACAAACTGGACACGCAGAGAAAAGAATTAGCGGAGGCTAAGACGGAGATAGAAGACACGGCAACTCCAGAGTCCTCCTCATTAGAAATGCAGGAGGTGAATCAGAGCGCTGAGAAGAGCGGAGTCAACACGAAAACACAGACAGAAAATCTGGAGGAAGAAAAAGAGAAAGTCCTGGAAGATCAGAAACTGGTGAAGGACACAAAAGAAATGCAGAACAAACTGGACACGCAGAGAAAAGAATTAGCGGAGGCTAAGACGGAGATAGAAGACACGGCAACCCCAGAGTCCTCCTCATTAGAAATGCAGGAGGTGAATCAGAGCGCTGAGAAGGGCGGAGTCAACACGAAAACACTGAACATGGGGGAAAAGTTGTGTGTTCACAGAGTTATTCAGTTGGTGGTTTCACAGGCCATAGAAAAAGTCTCTTCTAAATACAAGCTCTTCACAGAGCGCCTGACTCCTGACTGCATCAGCGATCGCCTGATTGAGAGAATCTGGCCTGAAATTCAGCTGAAACATTTGGACCTATCCCCAAAAAGGCTGAAAAAGATACACAAGGCCATTCTCAAGGATCTGTGCCAAACACACAACTGCAAGGAAAAAGATCTGATTTTTAATCTGAGGGAACAACTTGATAATATCACAGTCCCAACCTTCACCAAACACCTGTTGGCTTTACCAAGACGAGTACTCAGTGTCTCTAAAAACAGGGAAGAGTACAAAGAAGTGGTGAAAAATTTCACTAAAGATCTGGTAATGCACGCTATGAGTCGAGAAAATGAGACAGCGACATGGCATCCAGGAACATCAGATTTCATTATGCAGAGGCTTTCCAATAAGATCTGGAACAAAATCTTGTCCAAATCCTACAAAATGTCCTTAGAGAACATTGAACAGCTCAGCCTGACGGTGTACAACGAACTCCATGACAGGTGGCCTTCTCCAGTCTTCTTAATGAAGTCAAACAACCCAGTGGTTGACGAAGTAATCGTCAAAACCTTCAAAACACATGCCAAACCGAGGAGCCAAAATGTCATCGTTAGGGCTTTCTCATGTGCACGCTAAAATTGAACTGAAACGTGCATGTGATTATGTGACAAAACTCTGAAACTGGCTTAAAATATGCATTTACATTGGGCAATCTAAATTTACTTTTAAAACCAGAGTGGTTAAAAAATAACCACTCTTCTCTTCCCAACTTCCTTCCCTCATCACCAACTGGCCGAGGCAGATGGCCACCCCATCCCAGAGCCTGGTTCTGCCGCAGGTTTCTCTCTTTTAAAAGTGAGTTTTTCTTTCCCACTGTCGCCAAAGTGCTTGCTCTAGGGGGTTGGAGTTTTGGTGCATTATTGTAGGGTCTTCACCTTACAATATAAAGCACCATGAGGGAAGTGTTGTTGGGGTTTGGTGTTGTTTCCTAACTCAAAATGTCCAATTACAACAGGACATTTTGAGTTGAGAAACAGCACCAAACCACTAAACAAAAGAAAATAAAAATTAATAATAAAAAAGATCAAATTTAATATATTTGTGCTTTGTTCTATTTGCTTTAAATTTGCTAAGAATGTCATATCAGATTAAAATTGTGTGTCTCAATATCATGTATTATAGCATCATTGTGTAGGCCAATTTGAAGTGGATGTCATAGTAATGTCTTTATGTACGTATGTACAAACCAGTGGTGAAAAACACAGGAGATACGCAAAGAATAACCAGTGTTTGAGGTTCCAGATCCCCAGAATTGATACTTTCACCGAATGGTCTTTTCTGTCTGCCAGTGTGTCATGCAGTTTTCAAGATTAAAGACCTTGGCAAAGAAAAAAGGTTCCCCACTCCAGCCCTTGGGAATCCATATACCCTTCAATATTACTTTCAGACAAATTTTTTTTTTTTTTTTTTGCCTGTCCCATTTGGTTCTTTAGCCGTTGGAAATGTTGTCTGAAGACCAACAAGGATACCCAATGGATTTATTTAGCCAAATGGATCATCATGGCATTGCCGTATTGTTCCATTTGATCGACCTTTGTTTTTATTATTTATTTTATTTTATTTTCAGTTGTTACAGACGGGACAGACATGAGTGAGGGATAGGAAAGGGAGAAAGAAAGAGGAATGAAAAGAAAAACAGAAGGGGAGAGGGACAGTGAGAAAGGGGGAAAAAAAATATCTCCGGGATCACCTGTTGAGAGAAAAAGAATAGAAAACAAGCAAAAAAAACAAAACAAAACAACATACTAAACAACACCATCGCATTAATCTAGCTAAGTGTAAACAGCAGTAAATACTAAATATTGAATGTTGTTGTGCAGCACGCAGGACAGACAGCGCACAATGTGCTTTGAAGTAGCAGCCAAGAAAGGTGTGATTTAAGTCTACGAACATTGAACACCCGTGTGCACACCTGTGTGGATCGGCGCGCTTGTATTCAAATGGTTTCCCCTTGTAATGGTCTGCAAGAGGATGTAGACAGCCATAGCCCTGTCCCCCAGGGCATGAAGCAGGCATGGAGGAGATCCAGGCCCCAGACATCCAGAGGCCCCAGAGTGCAAGAGCCCAAGGAGGACCACCGGAGTGGCATCCGTGCCACCTTCATGGGAAGTGCTGAGGATCCCCAGACGAGGGGTCACCCAGTAGCCACCGGGCAGAAGCTAGAGGGGGCTGCACCGGCGTGCCCGCCGGCTTCGCCGGCAGCCAGCTGTGCCAGAGTGAACCGAGCCACAGGCACAGAGGCTGGAGGCCCGAGGGCCCTCCGCGCCCCGGAAGAGGCCTGACCGAGCAACCTGGTACATACCTGAGCGCCCAGCCCCAGACACCAAGAACCAACAATGCACCGACCCCTGAGGGCATCAGTCACCGGCAGGGAGTGTGGTGAGGGGAGATAGGCCTCCACACTTTGGAGGGCCTGGGAGTTCCCAGAGAGGTGGAGTCTAAGACCCGACCTGACATATAGACACAGACAAACAGGCACACACAGACACAGACATACATTCCCACCCTCATGCACACATATACAAACACTCAGCACTCACCCAACATAGGAATAAACGTAAATGGACATGTACACACAATCACACTCCCCAAACATACTCTATACCCCGGGTCCAGGTATCCTCGCCCCCAGAGGGGGAAACGGCACCCAGACCCAAGAGATGTTACCCTTCCCTCCAGGGTGGAGGCAAGCAGACCGCCCCAGGCTCCGCAGCAGCAGGGAGGCCAATCGGACAGCCAGCATCTCTTCCCAGCCCCCCCGCCCCGATGGCTAGTAGAGAACGGGGGTGTGTTAAGACCCCATACCCTCCTCCTCCCGCTCAAGTGTAGTGTTGCTGCGTGTTGCTCTAAAGTGTATTTAAAACAAGGGAGAGCATGGTGCTGCTGCCAGAGAGCAGCAGGTGTTAGCACGGCCCCTCCCGAGAACCCTCAATGTCTACATGGATTTAAAATTGAGAGGTGGGCACCGGCGCCAGAGGTAGGTTTGAATACACAGACCGTCTACTGGACGCCGTTAACGTGCCCACCCCAAGGCCCTACCTGTGTGGGTGGGTGTGGTGGAGCGGGAAGAGGGAGGTAGCCGGGGATGGGGAGGAAAAGAAGGGAGGGGAGGATGCCCCTCCCTAGGGCTAGTAGGCACCCCCGTCCTCTGGTATCCACCAAGGCAAGGGAGCCCAGGCCCATCCAGACTGGGGCCTACGGCAGCAGCACCGCCAAGCCCCACAGGACCCGGGGCAGCCCACCCTACCCCACCGCAGAGGAAACTGTACCCACCCCAACATTCAATCATCTCCCAGACTACACAAGACAACAGACACCCAGGTTAAGTTTATTCTCCACCTCTCCTATGTCTCTCCCCCACCTGCAGAGTGGACTCCTGCAAGGATGGAACAACCTCCCTGCCAGTTGAAGAGCCCCCCGGTTGGGCCGATGCACAAGAGGCCCCCTTCGCCAGGGCTGAGCCCCCGTGCACCCACCCGCCCACAACCTCGGCGACACACCGACGAGGACCGAAGCCCCCAAGGCCCAGCCAGAGCCCCAGCACGGAGGCGAAGCACCCCTGAACCCCAAACCCCCACGCCTGCCCCGGATCCACTCAGGGGCAGCCAGGCCACCAGGCCAGTAACCTACGTCCGTTTGCACAGACCATCCTCCAGCCCCGCTGCACGCAGCCACGAGGAGAACAACCTCTGAGAGCGACCAGAGCCACTAACCAGGTTATGAACACAACCCCCGGGTTAAGCCCTCCAGGGATAACGTCTCTAGGGGTCCTCCAGGTGCCCTAAGCCCATCCCAACCTCCACATCAACCACAATAGCCAAGGCGGGACCAAACCACGACCCCCTACCCCCGCTAGGTGATGGAGCCGATTAAAGGAGCCCAGAGGGATTGATCTAATGTGGTGGCAGAGGCTATATCGAGACTAATGTGATCTATTAGATAGTTTCTATATTGGCTAGAATTAAGATTATTTTTATTTTTCCAGTTCATGAGGACTGTTTTCTTGGCGATGCATAGGGCAGTAAAAACCATGTGGACTGTATTAGTTTCTGTAGTGACATCATCCAAATTTCCCAACAAGCATACTAAAGGGGAGGTTGGAATTTTACATTTCAGACACTTTGATAAGTCTTCACATATCTCGTGCCAAAACTTCTGCACTGGTGGACAGAACCAAAGAGCGTGGATGTAATTGTCTGGTGTATTGCCTTGACAGTGTGAGCAGTTGTTGGCAGACAACAATTAATTATTTTAAATTTTAGTAAAAAGCCTTCAACCTGGTTTTATTTAGATTTATTTAGATTGTGTTCACTGACACATCTGAATTAAAAACTGATGAACAGGATTTAAAAGGAGGGAGCGATGGACACTGAGCAGCAGATCAGTCCGTGTAGAAACAGGACATAAGTTTAAGGGATGGGGGGGATAATTTGATTGTGATCATTTTTGATCTGACTCAGTTGGTGCTGGCTTCTCTCCTGGACACATATTTCCCTTACAGGTCGCTGATGTAGAATAGAATAGAATTTTATTAATATCTATGGGAAGGTCCATTTATTGTTCATTCTTCAGGATGTGGTTTCTGTGTCTGTTCCTTTTATCGTCACATGCAGCTCAACTTTAAAAAGCAGTGCAGCTGCATGGTTGCACATGATTGTTTCCTATTGTGATGGCTGCAGTTACAGCCACAGATTTTGGGTAATATCTGCCAAACATCACAGGGCTACAATAGAGACTTATACATACCGCTACACTAATGAAGGGCTGCACAATCAATCATGTAGATTCCTGATCTATTATGTTAAATGACATCAGTGCCATTTCAGTCCTAACTGTGCAGCCCTGATCAATAATATGAATGGAAACTGGTTCTTCTTTACACTGATGAACTGCTGATGTCTCTGACTGGATTGTCTGTTTGATTTGACACTTAAGTTATTGTGTAGTTACATTAGAACCATCAATCTGCCACCAGTGTGTGATTGTGCTTTATTTTGTAAATGGACTGGTACTTACATGATACTTTTGTATTATATTTGCACATTTTAAGTACATTTTACTACAAGCCTCACTTACCCATTCACACTCTATGCCTGTGCACTTTTATCCTAACATGCACACACACTCACACAGTCATCAGGGTAAAATCAGTGTTCAGTATCTTGCAGGAGGAGGAGACAGGATTGAACTACTGACTCTCTAATTAGTAGATGACTCACTGACACAAAGACTCACCATCCCTTTGAATAACTGCACCCTTGCTGACGCTCATTCACTCGTTGAAGTGCCTCTGATAAAGTAGGTCTTACAGACGGTGACCATCTGAAGCTGAAGAAAAAGAGTAGAAGAACTCAGGTTAGTGATGTGAGAGTGAATGAATAGTGGCATTGTAAAGCGCTTTGGGTGCCTTGAAAAGCGCTATATAAATCCAATCCATTATTAAACAGGTGGTGAATGCTGTGATTTACTAGGATTTTATGATGCTCATGCTTTTTTTTCTTACACCACCAGTTATGATTCATTCCTGGGTCAGATTCATGTAAACTAAAGAAACATCAAAATAATTAAAAGATACAGGTTACACGGAAAAAAAAAAAAAAGGTTTTCTAATACACACACGGGGCGATCGTGGCTCAAGAGTTGGGAGGTTGCCTTGCAATCGGAAGGTTGCCGGTTCGAGCCCCGGCTTGGACAGTCTCGGTCGTTGTGTCCTTGGGCAAGACACTTCACCCGTTGCCTACTGGTGGTGGTCAGAGGGCCTGGTGGCGCCAGTGTCCGAAAGCCTCGCCTCTGTCAGTGCGCCC
Organism: Neolamprologus brichardi; assembly: GCF_056152115.1. Taxonomy (NCBI): domain Eukaryota; kingdom Metazoa; phylum Chordata; class Actinopteri; order Cichliformes; family Cichlidae; genus Neolamprologus; species Neolamprologus brichardi. The sequence continues at coordinate 32,272,515 of NC_142115.1, forward strand.
CAGGGTGGCTGTGGCTACAATGTAGCTTGCCATCACGAATGTGTGGATGACTGGTTGTGTAAAGTGCTTTGGGGTCCTTAGGGACTAGTAAAGCGCTATACAAATACAGGCTATTTACCATTACATTACACGATTAAATTCAATGCTATATTTTAAATATATTTTTACAACAGAGACACATTATGCATAGAAAAGAAAATGTAATTCATATTAGATTTTTGTTAGTTGTTTTTTTTTTCGGGTTTACAAGCAGTTAACAGAAAAACAATGGACCTCTGAGAATAGGAGCTAAAAATGATTGAATATATATATCAGTTTAGACAAAGTCGTAGCATAATTTATATAGTCACACTTAAAATTTCACCTCAATTTCACATGGTTCTTCTTTAGCATGGAATTTTCCTTTGACATCTATAACAAAGAAATGGCGACATCTAGTGGGGACTGAGTCAAATGATAGGTTCATTACTATCAGTTTCACCCATTACAGAGAAAATAAAACTTACTTCTTTATCACAACGCAGATACGTTTGTATGCTGGGATCTGAACTGACGAACTGACCATGAGTGGATTATAACTGAAAAGGACTTTGTTTTGGTGAGTTCACCTATAAACTAAACTAAAATATCTGAAAATCAGTGGAAATGACTGAGAAACTTGCAATCATTGAAAATTTCCTGAGCTGCCATGTGTGTTCAGAGACTTTCAGAGATCCCGTGGATCACAGATCCTGTGATCCTTCCTTGGTTTCATTGAAAACCAAAGAAACTTTTTCAACTGAAAATCTTGTGAGCCACTCGAGTTTTTGTAAAAAAAACTTTTGCTTTTTATATTCTTGTTTCTTTTAAATTAATATTTTCAGACTGTTTCTGATGTTGTTCATGTAAATATTTTGATAATTTTAAAATCTGAATGATGATTTCTTTCCTTTTCAAAGTTGTTGAGTGTGAACAGTAAACTGTGACACTTTTTAAAAGAAGGATTAATGATTAAACTTGTGTCACATCAGCAAGAGTCAACTTTAAAGCTACAAGATCTTAATTTTCCTGATTGTCAGCATCTTGTTTTCAGTTAAATAACATTTTATAGTAACACATCTACTTTAAAGTTTTCCAAATTCAAAGAAACGACTTCTAAGTTCTGAAACTGTCTCATCAGTGTAACTAAGATTGATTTGATTAAAAATCGTCTTTCTTGTGTTATTTTTAACTGCAATCAGCAGCAGACGTCGCTTAATGTTTGAATGATTTCTGGATCTTCTGATGATTTATAATCAGGTTTTAAATTTGATTTTGAAACTTCAATGTTATTCTTTAACTGGTTTCTTTGATTATTGAAAATCACAAAATGTGTCTGTGAAGTGAAAAAAATCAAATTCAGTGATTCTGTTGTTGTTGTGTTTGACTGAAAATCAGCTTTTTAGACACATTCAGTCATTAGTTTAGTTTTATTTAACATGGAAACTCACTTTCATTGTTCTTTTTATATTTAACTGACTCCTTAGAATAAAAGATTATTTGCTTCTGTTGGTTTGTAAATATTCTTGTTGTGCTGAAGCTGTTTTCTTGAAATAATCATAATCAGATTTTATAAAATTCAGTTTATTTTAAGCAACTACATTTAAAATTTTTATTTTTATTTTCAGACCTGCATTCACATTTAACCTCAACTCTCTTAAACTGCATATTAGAGAAGACTTGTGCAGTTTGTTTTGATGGAGTCACTGATTCTCACTTTGGTCTGATCCTCAGTGTGAAACATTACCAGGCAGAAATCAAATGTAATCATGGATAAAGTTTACATTCTCACACCTGATCTGCATCTTTATAAACTCTAACTTATGTTGTTTAACAGTAAATTTAAAGCTGCAGAGATGTTTGATGAAGGTCCAACTTTATAATATTGGTATTTATTTGTATATTATATTTACTCACAAGACAAAGTTCATATTTTCTTCTCTGGTAAAAATGTTTTTCCAACATTTTATTTCCACTTTCTCACATTTTTATTATATATGACTCATTACATGTTAGTTGTGCCGTTACTCAATAAGTAAAGCAAAAACACTTTTCTCAGTTCATCTCTAAAAACTGCAAATACACAAATAAAACATTTTTTTCTTTAGTATTTCCATAAACTTTGGCTCTAAATACATCATTTGTTATGCGTTTGGAGATTTAAAGTCAGTAAGATAATTAATATAGCAAGAAGGTAGATTATTAATTAAAAACTAATAAAACTTTATTTATCCTCTTTGCAGACTGAATCTTGTTTTTCAGTCCTGAGCACAGACCTGCTGACATGTTGGAGAAGCAAACAAAGTATTTGTTTAGTCAGTCTGCCCTGAGCCATAGTCTTTGTGACACTTTTTATACTTTATTCATATTTTTAAAATTTGTTTATGTAACCAGATAAGGGGCAGAAAAGTGATGATGGTACTAAGGGTCTGCACCATAGCTTCTTCCTTTGACTATAAACATCACAGCAGTTATTCTAACATGTTGCTGAGGTATAACAAGGCACAGCACTAAAATGAATGTGCATCAATACAAACTCACCAGAGCAGTTTGGTTCATGCTAAATGTCTGAACTCAACTCTGCTTCAAAGTTAGTGAATTCTCCCTCTAACAACACATTAGACTCATCAGTTTCAATTATGTACATTTTTATAAACGTATCTAGCATGACTCATTTCATCACAGCAGCACACAGAGGACAAAAGACACCGGCCCTGGTTCCTGTCACAGCTGGGATTTCATCCTGCTTTCATCCTGACGGGCCGTCGTAGTCTAATCACAACATAGCATAGCTGAATTCTTATATAATAAATCATCTTCAGTTCCTTCTCCTTATTGAAATATCTGTTTAGTTTTAAAAAAAAACACTTAGAGAAGTCAACGATTTTTCAATTTTCACTCTTGTGTTTTTTGTGAAGCACAACCTGGAAACTATCTGAATTACTATGACAGCGCCCTCTAGCGAATACAAATATTATATGCACATTTCAGTTTAACACGTGATTCGTGAAAATGAAAGTAAATTTCGACACTTTTAAACAGAGCTGAGACGCCATTACAGGGAGTCAGATTTCTGCTAAGAACACACGTTTGGAGGATTTTAATCAGAAAGTTCAAGAGACACTAATTTGGTGAGTTAAAAATACTTAAAGCTCAAATGGCTGAGAAAGTCAGACTTTTGGAAAATTTCCTGAGCTGCCATGTGTGTTCAGAGACTTTCAGAGATCCTGTGTCTCTGAGCTGCAACCACAGCTTCTGTTCAAGCTGCCTGCAGAAATTCTGGGAACAAACTAAAAACAAAAACTGTCCCATTTGTAAAAGAAAATCTTCAAAGGATGATCCAGATGTGAACTTTTCTCTGAAAGAACTTGCTGATTCATTTGCTGGGAGACAGAAATCTGGATCATCTGAGAAAGGAAAGGGAGAGAAAAAATTAACAGTGGTGTGCAGTAAACATGAGGAAGTGCCTGAACTGTTCTGTGTGGACGAGCAGAGAGCTGTGTGTCCTGTGTGTGAGTTTTCTCTCCACCAGAGTCACAAAGTGGTTCCTGTAGAAGAAGCAGTCAGTGACCTGAAGGAGCAGCTGAAATCTGACTTAAAGTCTCTGCAGGACAAGAGGAACAAATACAAACAAGTGGAGGAAACATACAATGAAGTGAGTGAAGAGTGATACAGTGGTTGACGAAGTAATCGTCAAAACCTTCAAAACACATGCTAAACTGAAGAGTCAAAATGTCATCCTTAGGGCTTTCTCATGTGCACGCTAAAATTCAACTGAAACGTGCATGTGATTATGTGACAAAAGTCTGAAACTGGCTTAAAATATGCATTTACATTGGGCAATCTAAATTTAATTTTAAAACCAGAGTGGTTAAAAAATAACCACTCTTCTCTTCCCAACTTCCTTCCCTCATCACCAACTGGCCGAGTCAGATGGCCACCCCATCCCAGAGCCTGGTTCTGCCACAGGTTTCTTAACTGAAAATGTCCAATTACAACAGGACATTTTGAGTTGAGAAACAGCACCAAACCACTAAACAAAAGGAAATAAAAATTAATAATAAAAAAGATCAAATTTAATATATTTGTGTTTTGTTCTATTTGCTTTAAATTTGCTAAGAATGTCATATCAGATTAGAATTGTGTGTCTCAATATCATGTATCATAGCATCATTGTGTAGGCCAATTTGAAGTGGATGTCATAGTAATGTCTTTCTGTACGTGTGTACAAACCAGTGGTGAAAAACACAGGAGATACGCAAAGAATAACCGGTGTTTGAGGTTCCAGATCCCCAGAATTGATATTTTCACTGAACTGTCTTTTCTGTCTGCCAGTGTGTCATGCAGTTTTCAAGATTAAAGACCTTGGCAAAGAAAAAAGGTTCCCCACTCCAGCTCTTGGGAATCCATATACCCTTCATGTCAATATTACTTTCAGACAACAATTAATTATTTTAAATTTTAGTAAAAAGCTTTCAACCTGGTTTTATTTAGATTTATTTAGATTGTGTTCACTGACACATCTGAATTCAAACTGATAAACAGGAATTAAAAGGAGGGAGCGATGGACACTGAGCAGCAGATCAGTCCGTGTAGAAACAGGACATAAGTTTAAGGCACAGGGGAGATAATTTGATTGTGATCATTTTTGATCTGACTCAGTGGTGCTGGCTTCTCTCCCGGACACATCTTTCCCTTACATGCAGGTCACTGATCTAGAATAGAATAGAATAGAATAGAATAGAATAGAATAGAATAGAATAGAATAGAATTTTATTAATCTCTATGGGAAGGTCCATTTATTGTTCATTCTTCAGGATGTGGTTTCTGTGTCTGTTCCTTTTATCCTCACATGCAGCTCAACTTTAAAAAGCAGTGCAGCTGCATGGTTGCAGATGATTGTTTCCTATTGTGATGGCTGCAGTTACAGCCACAGATTTTGGGTAATATCTGCCAAACATCACAGGGCTACAATAGAGACTTATACATACCGCTACACTAATGAAGGGCTGCACAATCAATCATGTAGATTCCTGATCTATTATGTTAAATGACATCAGTGCCATTTCAGTCCTAACTGTGCAGCCCTGATCAATAATCTGAATGGAAACTGGTTCTTCTTTACACTGATGAACTGCTGATGTCTCTGACTGGATTGTCTGTTTGATTTGACACTTAAGTTATTGTGTAGTTACATTAGAACCATCAATCTGCCACCAGTGTGTGATTGTGCTTTATTTTGTAAATGGACTGGTACTTACATGGTACTTTTGTATTATATTTGCACATTTTAAGTACATTTTACTAGAAGCCTCACTTACCCATTCACACTCTATGCCTGTGCACTTTTATCCTAACATGCACACACACTCACACAGTCATCAGGGTAAAATCAGGGTTCAGTATCTTGCAGGAGGAGGAGACAGGATTGAACTGCTGACTCTCTGATTAGTAGTTGACTCACTGACACAAAGACTCACCATCCCTTTGAGTAACTGCACCCTTGCTGAAACTCATTCACTCATTGAAGTGTCTCTGATAAAGTAGGTCTTACAGACGGTGACCATCTGAAGCTGAAAAAAAGAGTAGAAGAACTCAGGTTAGTGATGTGAAAACCTCTGATGTCACAAATCTGTCAAAGAAGTGGTGAATGCTGTGATTTACTAGGATTTTATGATGCTCATGTTTTTTTTTCTTACACCACCAGTTATGATTAATTCATGGGTCAGACTCATGTAAACTAAAGAAACATTAAAGGAACTAAAGAAAAAAAAGGTTTTAACACATTACATGAGTAAATTCAATGTTATTTTTTAAATATATTTTTTAAATATAAATTTATATAGTCGCACTTAAAATTTCACCTCAATTTCACATGGTTCTTCTTTAGCATGGAATTTTCCTTTGACATCTATAACAAAGAAATGGCAACATCTAGTGGGGACTGAGTGAAATGATAGGTTCATTACTATCAGTTCCACCCATTACAGAGAAAATAAAACTTAATTCTTTATCACAACGCAGATACGTTTGTATGCTGGGATCTGAACTGACGAACTGACAGTGAGTGGATTATAACTGAAAAGGACTTTGTTTTGGTGAGTTCACCTATAAACTAAACTAAAATATCTGAAAATCAGTGGAAATGACTGTGAAACTTGCAATCGTTGAAAACTATCTGAGCTGCCATGTGTGTTCAGAGACTTTCAGAGATCCTGTGTCTCTGAGCTGCAGCCACAGCTTCTGTTCAAGCTGCCTGCAGAAATTCTGGGAACAAATTACAAACAAAAACTGTCCCATTTGTAAAAGAAAATCTTTAAAGGATCAAACATCAATTAATTTTTCTCTCAAAGAACTTGCTGACTTCTTTGCTAAGAGGCAGAGTGAGAGCTCACCTGAAACAGAAAAAGAAAACGAGGAAGAGAAGGAGGAAGAGAAGGAGGAGGTGGTGTGTGATAAACATCCAGACGTCCCTTACTGGTTCTGTGAGGATGAAGACAGAGCTGTGTGTCCTGTGTGTGAGTTTTCTCTCCACCAGAGTCACAAAGTGGTTCCTGTAGAAGAAGCAGTCAGTGACCTGAAGGAGCAGCTGAAATCTGACTTAAAGTCTCTGCAGGACAAGAGGAACAAATACAAACATGTGGAGGAAACATACAATGAAATGAGGGAACACATGAAGAAGCAGCTGTTGTCCACAGAGAGGCAGATCAGAGCAGAGTTCAACAAGCTCCAGCAGTTCCTGAAAGAGGAAGAGGAGTCCAGACTGGCAGCTCTGAGGGAGGAAGAGGAGCAGAAGGGGAGGACTATCAGCAGAGAGATGAAGATGATTGAGGAGCAGATCTCCTCTCTGTCAGACAGCATCTCTGCTGTTGAAGAAGAGCTGCAGAAACACAGCGTGCCATTCCTCAGCAGTTATAAAGACACTCAGAGCAGAGCCAGAGCCCAGAGCTCAGTGTCAGATCCACAGCTGGTCTCAGGAGCACTGATAGATGTGGCCAAACACCTGGGCAACCTGTCCTTCAGAGTGTGGGAGAAGATGAAGGAGAAGGTCCACTTCAGTCCTGTCATTCTGGACCCAAACACAGCACACTGCTGTCTCTATCTGTCTGATGATCTGACCAGTGTGAAACATGGAGACACATGGCAGCAGCTTCCTGATAATCCAGAGAGAAAAACAAAGTATGCCACTGTTTTTGGCTCTGAGGGCTTCAGTTCAGGAAAACACAGCTGGGAGGTGGAGGTGGGAGACCATCCTGACTGGGTTATAGGTTTAGTTAAAGAGTCAGTTGAGAGGAAGGGACAGTGTTCTGCTTTACCAAAAAATGGAATCTGGTGTTTATTGCATCACAGTGGAAAATACAATAATGGTGATGGTCAGACTGTGAAAGTGAAGAAGAGTCTCCAGAGGATCAGAGTCCAGCTGGACTATGACAGGGGGGAGGTGTCCTTCTATGACCCTGAGGACATGACTCTGATCTACACTCACAGAGACACTTTCACTGAGAAACTCTTCCCGTATTTCGGTGTTGGAGAGGCAGGAGACGCCAAAACCTCTGATATCAAAATCTGTCAGACTGAGATTTGATTGTAAAGCGAGTCTTTATTTTAACTGTTTTGTTTTTTTCTTGTTGTTTGTTTCTATGTTTGTTTTTTTTAAGTCCAGGAGCAGCTTAATTTTAGTGAAATTATTCATCAAATTTTTTAACTTCATTATCAGGTTTTATTTTATTTTGTTGAATTAATGAAACTATTAGCAATTCATTGAAAACCAAAGAAACTTTTTCAAGTGAAAATCTTGTGAGCCACTCGAGTTTCTGTAAAAAAAAAAACCTTTGGATTTTTATATTCTTGTTTCTTTTAAATTAATATTTTCAGACTATTTCTGATGTTATTCATGTAAATATTTTGATAATTTTAAAATCTGAATGATGATTTCTTTGCTTTTCAAAGTTGTTGAGTGTGAACAGTAAACTGTGACACTTCTTAAAAGAAGGATTAATGATTAAACTTGTGTCACATCAGCAAGAGTCAACTTTAAAACTACAAGATCTTAATTATCCTGAATATCAGCATCTTGTTTTCTGTCTGATGATCTGACCAGTGTGAGGAATGGAGACACATGGCAGAAGCTTCCTAATAATCCAGAGAGAAACACTTATTATGCCAATGTTTTTGGTTCTGAGGGTTTCAGTTCAGGGAAACACAGCTGGGAGGTGGAAGTGGGAGACCATCCTGACTGGGTTATAGGTTTAGCTAAAGAGTCTGTTGAAAGGAAGGGAGAGTGTTCTGTTTCACCAAAAAATGGAATCTGGTGTTTATGGCATAAAAGTGGAAAATACACTAATGGTGATGGTCAGACTGTGACAGTGAAGAAGAGTCTCCAGAGGATCAGAGTCCAGCTGGACTATGACAGGGGGGAGGTGTCCTTCTATGACCCTGAAGACATGACTCACATCTGCACTCACAGAGACACTTTCACTGAGAAACTCTTCCCATATTTCAATGTTGGAAAGTCAGGAGACGCCAAAACCTCTGATATCAAAATCTGTCAGACTGAGATTTGATTGTAAAGCGAATCTTTATTTTCACCGTTTTGTTCTTTTGTTGTTTGTTTCTATGTTTGTTTTTTAAGTCCAGCAGCAGCTTAATTTTAGTGAAATTATTAATCAAATTGTTTAACTTCATTATCAGGTTTTATTATATTTTGTTGAATTCATGAAACTATTAGCAATTCATTGAAAACCAAAGAAACTTTTTCAAGTGAAAATCTTGTGAGCCACTCGAGTTTCTGTAAAAAAAAAAAAAAAACGTTTCATTTTTATATTTTTGTTTCTTTTAAATTAATATTTTCAGACTATTTCTGATGTTGTTCATGTAAATATTTTGATAATTTTAAAATCTGAATGATGATGATTTCTTTCCTTTTCAAAGTTGTTGAGTGTGAACAGTAAACTGTGACACTTTCACGGCTAGACGGTCCTCACCGGTCGCCTTGCTAATTTTTGTTGTGTTTGTGTGTACTTTGTGGTGTTCTCCTCTCCATCCGGTGCATGTGTGTTCGTATGCGGGAACGTGTACTTCCGGAAGCCGTGGCACTGAACGGCAGCTGACCCGGGGGGAGTATCCTCAGCTGGAATCGTCGCACCTGTGCTTAATCACTTCACCGGTTACTACTAATCCGAAACAGACCTATTTAACGGTGCGGTCGAGTCACAACCAACGCTGGAACGTTGAGCTAAACCGGGTAGCGTAGTCGCGATTGGCATACCTAGTTTGTGAAGGAGAGAGAACGTTTTCGTTACTGTGTGTGTGTTTTTCTCATCTGCCTCCAGGATCCAGGGATCGGAGGAGGAGCGGGCACAAGGAGTTGTTTTGGATTGTCACTGCATTTTCACCACGGGGAGAAACCACTGTATCACTGCACTGCCCTTTTGGATTACAGACTCGAACTGTTGACTTATTTATTCACTGTCACTCTGCAAGGAATCTCGCACCCGAATCCTTTAACCCAATTCACCATGACAGACACTTCTTAAAAGAAGGATTAATGATTAAACTTGTGTCACATCAGCAAGAGTCAACTTTAAAACTACAAGATCTTAATTTTCCTGATTGTCAGCATCTTGTTTTCAGTTAAATAACATTTTATAGTAACACATCTACTTTAAAGTTTTCCAAATTCAAAGAAATGACTTCTAAGTTCTGAAACTGTCTCATCAGTGTAAATAAGATTGATTGGATTAAAAATCGTCTTTCTTGTGTTATTTTTAACTGCAATCACCAGCAGACGTCTCTTAACGTTTGAATGATTTCTGGATCTTCTGATGATTTATAATCAGGTTTTAAATTTGACTTTGAAACTTCAATGTTATTCTTTAACTGGTTTCTTTGATTATTGAAAATCACAAAATGTGTCTGTGAAGTGAAATAAATCAAATTCAGTGATTCTGTTGTTGTTGTGTTTGACTGAAAATCAGCTTTTTAGACACATTCAGTCATTAGTTTAGTTTTATTTAACATGGAAACTCACTTTCATTGTTCTTTTTATATTTAACTGACTCCTTAGAATAAAAGATTATTTGCTTCTGTTGGTTTGTAAATATTCTTGTTGTGCTGAAGCTGTTTCCTTGAAATAATCATAATCAGATTTTATAAAATTCAGTTTATTTTAAGCAACTACATTTAAAATTTTTATTTTTATTTTCAGACCTGCATTCACATTTAACCTCAACTCTCTTAAACTGCATATCAGAGAAGACTTGTGCAGTTTGTTTTGATGGAGTCACTGATTCTCACCTTGGTCTGATCCTCAGTGTGAAACATTAGCAGGCAGAAATCAAATGTAATCATGGATAAAGTTTACATTCTCACACCTGATCTGCATCTTTATAAACTCTAACTTATGTTGTTTAACAGTAAATTTAAAGCTGCAGAGATGTTTGATGAAGGTCCAACTTTATAATATTGGTATTTATTTGTATATTATATTTACTCACAAGACAAAGTTCATATTTTCTTCTCTGGTAAAAATGTTTTTCCAACATTTTATTTCCACTTTCTCACATTTTTATTATATATGACTCATTACATGTTAGTTGTGCCGTTACTCAATAAGTAAAGCAAAAACACTTTTCTCAGTTCATCTCTAAAAACTGCAAATACACAAATAAAACATTTTTTTCTTTAGTATTTCCATAAACTTTGGCTCTAAATACATCATTTGTTATGCGTTTGGAAATTTAAATTCAGTAAGATTATTAAGAGAGCAAGAAGGTAGATTATTAATTAAAAACTAATAAAACTTTATTTCTCCTCTTTGCAGACTGAATCTTGTTTTTCAGTCCTGAGCACAGACCTGCTGACATGTTGGAGAAGCAAACAAAGTATTTGTTTAGTCAGTCTGCCCTGAGCCATAGTCTTTGTGACACTTTTTATACTTTATTCATATTTTTAAATTTGTTTATGTAACCAGATAAGGGGCAGAAAAGTGATGATGGTACTAAGGGTCTGTACCATAGCTTCTTCCTTTGACTATAAACATCACAGCAGTTATTCTAACATTTTGCTGAGGTATAACAAGGCACAGCACTAAAATGAATGTGCATCAATACAAACTCACCAGAGCAGTTTGGTTCATGCTAAATGTCTGAACTCAGCTCTGCTTCAAAGTTAGTGAATTCTCCCTCTAACAACACATTAGACTCATCAGTTTCAATTATGTACATTTTTATAAACGTATCTAGCATGACTCATTTCATCACAGCAGCACACAGAGGACAAAAGACACCGGCCCTGGTTCCTGTCACAGCTGGGATTTCATCCTGCTTTCATCCTGACGGGCCATCGTAGTCTAATCACAACATAGCATAGCTGAATTCTTATATAATAAATCATCTTCAGTTCCTTCTCCTTATTGAAATATCTGTTTGTGAAGCACAACCTGGAAACTGTCTGAATTACTGTGACAGCGCCCTCTAGCGAATTTAAAAATTATATGCACATTTCAGTTTGCCACGTGACTGTGATTCGTGAAAATGAAAGTAAATTTCGACACTTTAAAACTGAGCTGAGACGCCATTACAGGGAGTCAGATCTCTGCTAAGAACACACGTTTGGAGGATTTTAATCAGAAGGTTCAAGAGACACTAATTTGGTGAGTTAAAAATACTTAAAGATCAAATGGCTGAGAAAGTCAGACTTTTGGAAAATTACCTGAGCTGCCATGTGTGTTCAGAGACTTTCAGAGATCCTGTGTCTCTGAGCTGCAGCCACAGCTTCTGTTCAATCTGCCTGCAGAAATTCTGGGAACAAACTAAAAACAAAAATTGTCCCATTTGTAAAAGAAGATTTTCGAAGGATTGTCCAGATGTGAACTTTGCTCTGAAAGAACTTGCTGATTCATTTGCTGGGAGACAAAAATCTGGATCATCTGAGACAGAAAAGGGAGAGAAGAAATTAACAGTGGTGTGCAGTAAACATGAGGAAGAGCCTAAACTGTTCTGTGTGGAAGAGCAGAGAGCTGTGTGCACCGTGTGTGAGTTTTCTCTCCACCAGAGTCACAAAGTGGTTCCTGTAGAAGAAGCAGTCAGTGACCTGAAGGAGCAGCTGAAATCTGACTTAAAGTCTCTGCAGGACAAGAGGAACAAATACAAACAAGTGGAGGAAACATACAATGAAATGAGGGAACACACGAAGAAGCAGCTGTTGTCCACAGAGAGGCAGATCAGAGCAGAGTTCAAGAAGCTCCAGCAGTTCCTGAAAGAGGAAGAGGAGTCCAGACTGGCAGCTCTGAGGGAGGAAGAGGAGCAGAAGGGGAGGACTATCAGCAGAGAGATGAAGATGATTGAGGACCAGATCTCCTCTCTGTCAGACAGCATCTCTGCTGTTGAAGAAGAGCTGCAGAAACACAGCGTGCCATTCCTCAGCAGTTATAAAGACACTCAGAGCAGAGCCAGAGCCCAGAGCTCAGTGTCAGATCCACAGCTGGTCTCAGGAGCACTGATAGATGTGGCCAAACACCTGGGCAACCTATCCTTCAGAGTGTGGGAGAAGATGAAGGAGAAGGTCCACTTCAGTCCTGTCATTCTGGACCCAAACACTGCAAGTCGCTGGCTCTATCTGTCTGATGATCTGACCAGTGTGAGGAATGGAGGACAGACGTGGCAGCAGCTTCCTGATAATCCAGAGAGAAACACTTGTTATACCAATGTTTTTGGCTCTGAGGGCTTCAGCTCAGGGAAACACAGCTGGGAGGTGGAGGTGGGAGACCATCCTGAGTGGATTATAGGTTTAGTTAAAGAGTCAGTTGAGAGGAAGGGAGAGTGTTCTGCTTCACCAAAAGATGGATTCTGGTGTTTACTGCATCGCAGTGGAAAATACATTAATGTTGTTGGTCAGACTATGACAGTGAAGAAGAGTCTCCAGAGGATCAGAGTCCAGCTGGACTATGACAGGGGGGAGGTGTCCTTCTATGACCCTGAAGACATGACTCACATCTGCACTCACAGAGACACTTTCACTGAGAAACTCTTCCCATATTTCAGTGTTGGAAAGTCAGGAGACGCCAAAACCTCTGATATCAAAATCTGTCAGACTGAGATTTCTCTGAACACTGCAACGAGGTCTCTGTGAACTTTTCTTCTCTTGTCTCATCCTTTTAGTTACAGCTTGTTTTGTGGTTGTTTGTTTTTCAATTTAGGCAACTCCTGTTTTTATTTTTTATGTGAGAAATTGCAGAAAGAAAGATTAGTATCTGAAGCATTTTATACAATGTGATAAAAAATCGTTTTCAAAACACAGTAAAATTAAATGATAAAAGTCATTTTTGTTTTGTTTTCTTGCAAATTCAGTTTGAAGTTCCTTAAAACTTTATATTTATTTCTTCTTTTTTTGGTTGATTTTTTCCTTTTTTGACAAATATATAGCAGTTTCAAGTCATTGGGTGTTCATGAAACAGTTTTTAAACATTTAAACAGTGTGAAGTTGAACATACTTCCATGTGTCAGACATTGACGAACAAGCACTGATAAATGTCACTTTCCTTTCCTTCATCAGTTATTTAGATCCATATCAGCTAATAACAGCATTGTGACAATTTGTGTTTTAATGGTTTCAAAATGATGAATAGACTTGACTCATAAATAATCCTAATGTCTGCTTTTAATACTTAACTGTCAGTGATTCATTTAAATGTGTTTCTTATAGCATGTTCTCCATTATGTTGCAAAATAAACCAAACTGTGTAGGTTGTCATAATAATTCAGCCATGTTTTTCTTTAAAATGTGTCATTGTAGAATAATGTTGACTGTCTGACATTTATTCAGTTGTATTCATACAAACTAAAGTTCATTCTTTGTTTTTTAGATTGTTCCTAAGTTCTGTGTAAATTGCTTTGTCAGATACAGACACTGTTTTCTTTGCTACTGACTGACCCAAAACATTTATTTCATAATTGTTAAACATTTGTACAGTTGAGCTGCTGTTTGTTCCAGTGTGTTTCTGTGAACTCTCACTTCATATTCCAGATCACATCAGCACATTCAGGATTTAATCTCGTTAACTGTGGATTTCCTGTTTTTCACCTGCTGAACAAATATGATAAAAATGTCAGAAACCTGATTTCATTGATCTCCTGGATTATTTCTGTCAATAAAAAAGATCAAAGTCTGGCTGCATTTTGATTTGTCTATAAACATCAAAGGAAATTTTATCTCTTAACTCTTATTGTTTAACTCTTACTGTATACAAACTGTCATTTTATTGATAACACCTTAACATTTTCTAGAGGTTAGAGAAACACGTGCATCACCCAAGAGAATAAAGCAATAATGTGAAAAATCAGGGAACTAGAGGATTAATATTATTGTACAGAAGAAATCCAAAGTAGCAATAAGAGACAAAGGGAAAGTAGAAAAAGCCACCTGAAGAGAAATGCTGGAGTGAGTTTGGAAAGACACCCTGTGAAGACTGGAAATAGAAGACAGCAGAAGTTCAGAGTTTAATGATGCTTGAACTAAAAGACAGAAAAGCAGCAGAGTTCATGTTCAAATCAAGAGGACAACACTGCATGTAGTTTATGTTTATTACTGCAGTTAGTTTAGGGTTTTTTCATTAGTTTCAGTCTTTTTAATTATTATTGTATGGAGCGCATATGTCAGAGGCACGATTTACAAAACTCACTGTAGGCTTAACTAGGTAAGCTTATTCTTACTGTTATAACAAACAGAAGTTTTAACAAATGTGTTTTTTTATTGCAGGGAATAGGTAAGGTTAAAGTTTAACAACAAACACTGAGCCTCACTTTTGATATTTGCAGACAACATGGAAAAACGTGGATCCAAACACTGTCTCGCAGCCTTTTTGATTAAAATACCTCATATAGCACTAAATCTGGTACCTGAACACATCTTAATTTTTAACATATTTATGGCTGTGATGAACCAGCATCTCTCTCATGTGTTTTAATACCTGTGACATCAGAATCAATCAGAATCAGAATATTTTATTGATCCTTAGGGAAATGATGTGGGTTACAGTTGCTCTCGTACAGTGACAATAAGAAAAACAGAAACAAAAAAACCCCCAAAACAAAAACAGAATAGATGATTAGAAATACAATATGTCAAGATATAAGGAATAGCACAATATATACAAATCACCAAATAATAAATATCCAGGGTTGACAGATGCGATTATAAATAAATATCCAGAAAATAGACAGAAACATTACCAAGCAGGAAGGAGCATGTGCAAAAGGATGTAACTATTGCAGCATTTACAGTGTGTTAGATGGAGGAGTTGTACAGGGAGATGGCCACAGGCAGGAATGATTTCCTGTGTCGTTCAGTGGCGCTTTTTGGTAATCTCAGTCTCTCACTGAACGTGCTCCTGTGGCTAGCCAGCATGTCATGGAGTGGGTGGAAGGTATTGTCCAACATTGTCTTTATCTTGGACAACATTCACCTCTCTGACACCGCCTTAAGAGAGTCAAGCTCCATACCCACAACATTACTGGCCTTACGGATCAGTTTATTGAGTCTGTTGGCATCAGCAATGCTCAACCTGCTGCCCCAGCATGCAACAGCATAGAGGATAGCTCTGGCCACAACAGACTCATAGAAATTTCTGAGCATTGCCCGACAGATGTTGAAGGACCTCAGCTGCCTCAGAAAATAGAGACGACACTGGCCCTTCCTGTAAAGTGCAGTGGTGTTTTTGACCGAGTCAAATTTATTGTTTATGTGTACTCCGAGATATTTATAGTCCTCCACAATGTCCACGTTGACCCCCTTGAGTGTCAAAGGGGTCAAGGGTTTCCCGGTATTCCTAAACTCCACAATTAATTCCTTGGTCATGAGTCTGCACACAGACGTCGTGTTGAACAGATGGCGCTATGGTGAGGTCAGAATAACTAAGAGCTGATTACGCTCAAAACTGAAACATTTTTATCTGCCTTGAAAGTTAAATGTTGCTACGAGGGGCTTCATAGTGGAGGCAAAAGTGATGCTCAGATAAAGACAAACAAGGAGCCAAAGGAAGGAGGCAGCTGCAGGTCTCTCTCTTAAGGATGTAACACAAGATAAGCTCATACAGTGGCAATTAAACGTTATTAAAACAGCAAATAGCTTTTATCGGTGTGGTTGGTTTTAAGGTTGATTTAAAAATTTGCATTCTTTTCTAAACACAAGAGAGTTCAGCTTATTTCAATATATAACAAAGAAAATGAAGATATAATTTTTTCATTGTTAAAAATCGCGCAGTTAGAAGTAAACTGTGTGTCAAAAACATTAATAGATCAGGTCACCTGCTGGTTTGAAATACTCTCCTTCCTACTTTATTATGAGTAAGCAACAGGGGCACAGGCAATAATCTCGGAGTGGGCAAAAAGACGTGATAGAGGCAGATGGAAGTGAAGAGAGCGTGGAAAATAAAGGTTTTCTACCACAGAGAAGGGCTTTTGAGTAAGTGGTGAAAATGGTTTTTGGGTAAATGAATCATAATAAATTTTAATGAATATATTTTTAAATAATTTCTATTTTATTATTTCTAAATATGAATTTAATTGTAAAACTTTGGCAGCCTGTTCTTTGTGGGCGGGGTCTATTTTCAATGAGTCAATATGGAACGTTGTGGAAAGCGGGGCCTGTTTCAAACATGGAAGCCAAGAGAATGGGGCCATGACGTCAGCAAATCTGACAGCCTGTTCTTTGGGGGCGGGACCTATCGTCAATTAACCAATAGGGAACGGTGTTATGGGCGGGGCCTGTTTCGAACATGAAAGGCAAGAGAATCAGGCCATGACGTCACAGTCAACTCAAGTCCTTAAACAGCCAGCTGAAACTGCACACTAGACAAGCACGTTTCTTACCTACAGTCACGAGCGATTCACTAGATGAACTTTTGTTCTGCTACTCTGTCAAATCTGAATATCTGATTTATTGTAACACAGCTTTGTTTTAAATGTCAAAAATGAGCAACCAGAAAGGAAAACCACAATTTATGTGCACTCTGCCAAAAAGTACACTGGATGACCTTATTAAGGTTAGGAAAGCCTTCCAAAACACTCTGTCTGAAAATCAGCTTCTTAAAGAGGATACAAAGGAAGCTAGACAGCAAATCAAACAGCTGATGGCCCAAATTTCACTGATGCGTGCCAAGCTGGACCAATATGAGATCCAAGCTGGAAAACTCACTGATGAGTCAGTGTCATGCAAAGTCCAAATGAGGAGCACCACTAATGAAAAAGGCGCACAGGCTTGTTCAGATCAGGAAAAGACCAGCATCTTTGACCTTGAGATGAACTGTCTGGAAGAGCAGCTTCAGCAGAGGGACAGTGAAATCCTGATCCTCAAACAGGACAAGGACAGTCTGTCTGCTGAGCTTGTACAGCTTCAGAAAGGCAAGGAAGAAAAAATTATGTGCACTCTGCCAAAAAGTGTTCTGGACAAACTTACTCAGGTTAGGAAAGCCTTTCAAAACACTCTGTTGGAAAATCAACTTTTAAAAGAGGATTCAAAGACAGCCAGACAGCAAGTCAAACAGCTGTTGGCCCAAATTTCCCTGATGCGTACCAAGCTGGAACAATATGGGATCCAAGCTGGAGAAGAAAAAGAGGAACAGACTTGTTCAGATCAGGAAAAGACCAGCATCTTTGACCTTGAGATGAACCGTCTGAAAGAGCAGCTCAGGCAGAGGGACAGTGAAATCCTGATCCTGAAACAGGAGAAGGACAGTCTGATTGCTGAGCTCGCAAAGCTTCAGAAACACGAGGCCCCTCTGAAAGAAACTCAGTGGAATCAGAAAACACAGACAAAAAATCTGGAGGAAGTAAAAGAGAAAGTCCTGGAAGACCAGAAACTGGTGAAGGACACAAAAGAAATGCAGAACAAACTGGACACGCAGAGAAAAGAATTAGCGGAGGCTAAGACGGAGATAGAAGACACGGCAACTCCAGAGTCCTCCTCATTAGAAATGCATGAGGTGAATCAGAGCGCTGAGAAGGGCGGAGTCAACATGAAAACACTGAACATGGGGGAAAAGTTGTGTGTCCACAGAGTTATTCAGTTGGTGGTTTCACAGGCCATAGAAAAAGTCTCTTCTAAATACAAGCTATTCACAGAGCGCCTGACTCCTGACTGCATCAGCGATCGCCTGATTGAGAGAATCTGGCCGGAAATTGAGCTGAAACATTTGGACCTATCCCCAAAAAGGCTGAAAAAGATACACAAGGCCATTCTCAAGGATCTGTGCCAAACACACAACTGCAAGGAAAAGTATCTGATTTTTAATCTGAGGGAACAACTTGATAATATCACAGTCCCAACCTTCACCAAACACCTGTTGGCTTTACCAAGACGAGTACTCAGCGTCTCTAAAAACAGGGAAGAGTACAAAGAAGTGGTGAAAAATTTCACTAAAGATCTGGTAATGCACGCTATGAGCCGAGAAAATGAGACAGTGACATGGCATCCAGGAACATCAGATTTCATTATGCAGAGGCTTTCCAATAAGATCTGGAACAAAATCTTGTCCAAAACCTACAAAATGTCCTTAGAGAACATTGAACAGCTTAGCCTGACGGTGTACAACGAACTCCATGACAGGTGGCCTTCTCCAGTCTTCTTAATGAAGTCAAACAACCCAGTGGTTGACGAAGTAATCGTCAAAACCTTCAAAACACATGCCAAACTGAGGAGCAGTCCCCTGGTCCCCTCCCCAGTCAGACCAGGAGTGACATGTTTAGCCGCATGTTCTCCTTAAATTGCTGGCTGTCTGAGTGGTGTCCCAGAAACGATGTGGGCTTCATAGATAATTGGCAAACCTTCTGGAGGAAACCTGGTCTTGTTAGGAGAGACGGCATCCATCCCACTTTGGATGAAACAGCTTTAGTGAAGGTTACAAATGATCTTCTTATGGCCTCTGACAGTGGACTCATCTCTGTGCTTGTCCTTCTTGACCTTAGTGCAGCATTCGATACTGTTGACCATAATATCCTATTAGAGCAATTAGAACATGCTGTAGGTATTACAGGTACTGCACTGCAGTGGTTTGTATCATATCTATCTAATAGACTCCAATTTGTGCATGTAAATGGAGAGTCCTCTTCACACACTGAGGTTAATTATGGAGTTCCACAGGGTTCAGTGCTAGGACCAATTCTGTTTACATTATACATGCTTCCCCTAGGCAGCATCATTAGAAGACATAGCATACATTTTCACTGCTATGCAGATGAAACCCAGCTCTATCTGTCCATGAAGCCAGATAACACACACCAATTAGTTAAACTGCAGGAATGTCTTAAAGACATAAAGACTTGGATGGCCACTAACTTTCTGCTTCTTAACTCAGATAAAACTGAGGTCATTGTACTCGGCGCTGAAAAGCTTAGAAATATGGTATCTAACCAGATTCTTACTCTGGATGGCATTACCTTGGCCTCCAGTAACACTGTGAGGAACCTTGGAGTCATTTTTGACCAGGATATGTCCTTCAACGCACATATTAAACAAATATGTAAGACTGCGTTCTTCCATTTGCGCAACATCTCTAAAATTAGAAATATCCTGTCTCAGAGTGACGCTGAAAAACTAGTTCATGCATTTATTACTTCCAGGCTGGACTACTGCAATTCATTATTATCAGGATGTCCAAAAAACTCACTGAAAAGCCTTCAGTTAATCCAAAATGCTGCAGCAAGAGTACTGACAGGGACTAGAAAGAGAGAGCATATTTCTCCTGTTTTGGCTTCCCTTCATTGGCTTCCTGTTAAATCCAGAATTGAATTCAAAATCCTGCTCCTCACATACAAGGTCTTAAATAATCAGGCCCCATCTTATCTTAATGACCTTGTAGTACCATATCACCCTATTAGAGCACTTCGCTCCCGCTCTGCAGGCCTACTTGTTGTTCCTAGAGTATTTAAAAGTAGAATGGGAGGGAGAGCCTTCAGTTTTCAGGCCCCTCTTCTGTGGAACCAGCTTCCAGTTTGGATTCGGGAGACAGACACTATCTCTACTTTTAAGATTAGGCTTAAAACTTTCCTTTTTGCTAAGTCATATAGTTAGGGCTGGACCAGGTGACCCTGAATCCTCCCTTAGTTATGCTGCAATAGATGTAGGCTGCCGGGGGATTCCCATGATGCATTGAGTTTTTCCTTTCCAGTCACCTTTCTCACTCACTATGTGTTAACAGACCTCTCTGTATTGAATCGTATCTGTTATTAACCTCTGTCTCTCTTCCACAGCATGTCTTTTATCCTGTCTTCCTTCTCTCACCCCAACCGGTCGCAGCAGATGGCCGCCCCTCCCTGAGCCTGGTTCTGCCGGAGGTTTCTTCCTGTTAAAAGGGAGTTTTTCCTTCCCACTGTCGCCAAAGTGCTTGCTCATAGGGGGTCATATGATTGTTGGGTTTTTCTCTGTATCTATGAAGCGCCTTGAGGCGACTTTTGTTGTGATTTGGCGCTATATAAATAAAATTGAATTGAATTGAATTGAATTGAAAAATGTCATCCTTAGGGCTTTCTCATGTGCACGCTAAAATTGAACTGAAACGTACATGTGATTACGTGACAAAACTCTGAAACTGACTTAAAATATCCATTTACATTGGGCAATCTAAATTTAATTTTAAAACCAGAGTGGTTAAAAAATAACCACTCTTCTTTCCCCAACTTCCTTCCCTCATCACCAACTGGCCGAGGCAGATGGCCACCCCATCCCAGAGCCTGGTTCTGCCGCAGGTTTCTCTCTTTTAAAAGTGAGTTTTTTCTTCCCACTGTCACCAACGTGCTTGCTCTTGGGGGTTGGAGTTTTGGTGCCTTATTGTAGGGTCTTGACCTTACAATATAAAGCACCATGAGGGAAGTGTTGTTGGGGTTTGGTGCTGTTTCTTAACGCAAAATGTCCAATTACAACAGGACATTTTGAGTTGAGAAACAGCACCAAACCACTAAAGAAAAGAAAAGAAAAATTAATAATAAAAAAGATCAAATTTAATATATTTGTGCTTTTTTCTATTTGCTTTAAATTTGCTAAGAATGTCATATCAGATCAGAATTGTGTGTCTCAATATCATGTATCATAGCATCATTGTGTAGGCCAATTTGAAGTGGATGTCATAGTAATGTCTTTCTGTACGGGTGTACAAACCAGTGGTGAAAAACACAGGAGATACACAAAGAATAACTGGTACCATTTGTTTAGATATTCTACATTCTGTGTTCCAGATCCCCAGAATTGATTTTCTTTTCTGTCTGCCAGTGAGTTATGCAGTTTTCAAGATTAAATCAAATCAAATCAAATCAAAATTTATTTATATAGCACATATTAAAACAACAGTGTTGACCATAGTGCTCTACAGTCAGTAAAAGCTTGATACAATTAAAACAAACAATAAAAGAGGACAACAAACAATCGGTAACAACACAACAAGCTAGACCAGCCAACTAGTTAGAATCAAAAGCCAAAGTAAAAAGATAAGTTTTAAGACGTGATTTACAAGACTGGATAGACTCGGCAGTACGAATATGAACAGGGAGGTTATTCCAGAGTCTAGGTGCCACGGATGCAAAGGCGCGGTCACCTCTCGACTTCATTCAACACCTAGGTTGTGCTAGGAGCCTGTGATTGGACGATCTAAGTGCTCTGTTGGGATTGTATAAGTGGAGTAGTTCAGAAAGATTGCTGGGCGCTTAATTATTCAGAATATTAAAAGTGAACAAAAGAATTTTAAAATCTATGCGATATTTAACAGGAAGCCAATGTAATTTGCCTGTGCACTTTTATCCTAACATGCACACACACACACAGTCATTAGGGTAAAATCAGGGTTCAGTATCTTGCAGGACGAGGAGACAGGATTGAACTGCTGACTCTCTGATTAGTAGATGACTCACTGACACAAAGACTCACCATCACTTTGAGTAACTGCACCCTTGCTGACGCTCATTCACTCGTTGAAGTGCCTCTGATAAAGTAGGTCTTACAGACGGTGACCATCTGAAGCTGAAAAAAAGAGTAGAAGAACTTAGATTAGTGATGTGAGAGTGAATGAATAGTGGCATTGTAAAGCGCTTTGGGTGCCTTGAAAAGCGCTATATAAATCCAATACATTATTAAACAGGTGGTGAATGCTGTGATTTACTAGGATTTTATGATGCTCATGCGTTTTTTTCTTACACCTCCAGTTATGATTCATTCTTGGGTCAGATTCATGTAAACTAAAGAAACATCAAAATAATTAAAAGATTCAATGCCTTGTAATCGGAAGGTTGCCGGTTCGAGCCCCGGCTTGGACAGTCTCGGTCGTTGTGTCCTTGAGCAAGACACTTCACCCGTTGCTTACTGGTGGTGGTCAGAGGGCCCGGTGGCGCCAGTGTCCGGCAGCCTCGCCTCTGTCAGTGCGCCCCAGGGTCGCTGTGGCTACAATGTAGCTGCCATCACCAGTGTGTGAATGTGTGGATGACTGGTTGTGTAAAGTGCTTTGGGGTCCTTAGGGACTAGTAAAGCGCTATACAAATACAGGCCATTTACCATTACATTACACGATTAAATTCAGTGCTATAGTTTAAATATGTTTTTACAACAGAGACACATTATGCATAGAAAAGAAAATGTAATTCATAGGATTTTTGTTAGTTTTTTTTTTTTTTCAGGTTTACAAGCAATTAACAGAAAAACAATGGACCTCTGAGAATAGGAGCTAAAAATGATTGAATATATATATCAGTTTAGCCAAAATCGTAGCATAATTTATATAGTCACACTTAAAATTTCACCTCAATTTCACATGGTTCTTCTTTAGCATGGAATGTTCCTTTGACATCTATAACAAAGAAATGGCAACATCTAGTGGGGACTGAGTCAAATGATAGGTTCATTACTATCAGTTCCACCCATTACAGAGAAAATAAAACTTACTTCTTTATCACAACGCAGATACGTTTGTATGCTGGGATCTGAACTGACGAACTGACAGTGAGTGGATTATAACTGAAAATGACTTTGTTTTGGTGAGTTCACCTATAAACTAAACTAAAATATCTGAAAATCAGTGGAAATGACTGAGAAACTTGCAATTGTTGAAAATATCCTGAGCTGCCATGTGTGTTCAGAGGCTTTCAGAGATCCCGTGGATCACAGATCCTGTGATCCTTCAAGTTTCATTGAAAACCAAAGAAACTTTTTCAAGTGAAAATCTTGTGAGCCACTCGAGTTTCTGCAAAAAAATCTTTTGCTTTTTATATTCTTGTTTCTTTTAAATTAATATTTTCAGACTATTTCTCATGTTGTTCATGTAAATATTTTGATACTTTTAAAATCTGAATGATGATTTCTTTGCTTTTCAAAGTTGATGAGTGTGAACAGTAAACTGTGACACTTCTTTAAAGAAGGATTAATGATTAAACTTGTGTCACATCAGCAAGAGTCAACTTTAAAACTACAAGATCTTAATTTTCCTGATTGTCAGCATCTTGTTTTCAGTTAAATAACATTTTATAGTAACACATCTACTTTAAAGTAGATTAGATTAGTAGATTGTGAGATTTGCAAACAGAAAACACAAAACAGCACTGTTAAAACAAGGAAAGAAACTGAAAGGATCCGATGTCTTCATGAATGAACATCTGATAAAAAGAAATGCGGACATTGCCAGGAAAGCACGTTACTTGAAGAAACAGGGAAAAATTCAAAATACATGGACCACCAACTGCAAAGTATTCATTAAACTCAATGGAACACCGGAACAAGCCAAAGTGTTGGTCATCAGAAATATGGAGGAGCTGGACAAATACTGAGGTTCAACTTACTCTGGAGGTATG
Organism: Neolamprologus brichardi; assembly: GCF_056152115.1. Lineage (NCBI taxonomy): Eukaryota > Metazoa > Chordata > Actinopteri > Cichliformes > Cichlidae > Neolamprologus > Neolamprologus brichardi. The sequence continues at coordinate 32,296,355 of NC_142115.1, forward strand.
AATACACATGTGACGTGACACAAAACACAACACATGGCACAGTCCAAAAGAACTTCATCTGCATCCGACAACAATATCAATATAACTCATTGGAATTCTCTTTATGATAATCTGGAACTGAAAACATTTCGATACACAGACCATAATGTTCTAGACTTAGAAAAGGATATAGACCCGGAAAATAACTTCTTCTACAACATCAGCAGTAACTGCTGCTTCTTCACTGATGAACAGTTTAAGCACATCATCAACACGGAAAATAAATGATCAATAATCCATTTTAATAGCAGAAGTCTGTATGCCAACTTCAACAATATAAAGGAATATCTAAATGAGTTGACAAATCCATTTGGAATTATTGCCATTTCTGAAACATGGATCAATGCGGAGAAAGGACTGGACTTTGGATTGGAGGGATATGAAGTGAAATTTGTAAATAGAAGGAACAAGAGTGGAGGGGGAGTAGCTGTGTATGTGGATAAAAACCTAAATTACAAGGTGGTAGAAAGCATTACAACTGTAATTGATAATTTATTAGAATGTATAACAATTGAAATTTATAAGGAAAAAGAGAAAAATGTAATAATTAGCTGTATATATAGAACACCTGGCTCTAGTATTCAAGTATTTAATGACTTCATAGAGGAAATGTTCTCTAAAACAAATCAAAAAGTTATGTTTATCTGTGGGGATTTTAATATTGACCTGTTGAATCCGAAAAAGCATAAAATGACCGACGAATTCCTAAATACTATGTACAGTTTGAGTTTACATCCTAAAATAACCAGGCCTAGTAGAATTACACCACATTGTGTCACCTTACTTGACAATATTTTCACTAACAATATGGAAAACAACATTGTGAGCGGAATATTAATTAATGACATCAGTGATCACCTACCAGTTTTTGCAGTTTATGACACTAATTATAAGAAAAATCAGCATGAAGAACAACTGAGATACAGACGTGTAAGGACAGAAGAAACTATGAATGCACTTAAGAATGATCTATTAAATCAGGACTGGGACAATGTGTACAAAGAAACTGATATTGATATTGCATATGGCATATTTTTAAGAATATTCATGGAATTGTACGATAAAAACTGTCCAACAATAAAATACAACAGAAAGCACAAATATTCAGATAGACCATGGATCACTAAGGGTTTACAAAATGCATGTAAAAAGAAAAATACACTCTATAGGGAATTCCTAAAACAACGAACAAAAGATGCTGAAAATAAATATAAAAAATACAAAAATAAGTTGACCAATATTATACGTGTATGTAGAAAGGAGTATTATAGTAAAATATTGAACAACAATAAACATAATATGAAGGGAATATGGGATGTTTTAAACAGTATCATTAAAAATAATTCTGGACAGCAAAGTTATCCTCAATACTTTATCGACAATGGCAATATTATGGAAAACACTGCTGATAAGGTCAACAGCTTTAATCATTATTTTGTAACTATTGGACCAAAACTGGCAGAACAAATTCCTGAGTCACTGCCATCAGTAGACTGTAGTGAAAACCTGATTGATAGGAACCCTAACTCAATGTTCCTCACATCAGTGGAGGAAAAAGAAATAATTGACATTGTACACATGTGTAAATATAAAACATCAACTGATTGTAATGATATTGACATGAAAATCGTCAAGAAGGTCATTGAAGGAATTGTAGGTCCTCTAACATATATTTGCAACTTATCATTTCAGACGGGAAAAGTGCCAAACAAAATGAAAATAGCTAAAGTTGTGCCGCTGTATAAAACTGGGGATAGACGCCACTTCACAAATTACAGGCCTGTTTCTTTACTACCACAATTCTCCAAAATCCTAGAAAACCTGTTTAATAAACGATTAGACAAATTCTTAGATAAATATAAATTACTCTCTGACAGTCAATATGGATTCAGATCAAAAAGATCAACATCTCTGGCATTAATCGAATCAATTGAGGAGATTACGAATGCTATAGATCAGAAACAGTATGCAGCTGGAGTATTTCTGGATCTCAAGAAAGCATTCGACACAATCAATCATGATATATTAATTAATAAACTGGAACAGTACGGGATTAGGGGGGTTGTACTGCAATGGGTGAAAAATTATTTAAGTGACAGGAAACAATTTGTGAAGCTGGGTGTCCATTCCTCATCATGCTTGGACATTGCTTGTGGTGTTCCACAAGGCTCTGTACTGGGTCCAAAATTATTTATTATTTATATAAATGATATTTGTAAGGCATCTGATATATTAAAATTAGTATTATTTGCAGATGACACAAATATTTTTTGTTCTGGGGGGAACCTAAAGGAGCTGCTGGATACAATTACATCAGAAATGTGCAAAATTAAAAAATGGTTTAACAGGAACAAACTATCGCTAAATCTAAGTAAAACTAAAATAATCTTATTTGGGAATTCCCTTAGAAATGCACAAGTGCAGATTCATATAGATGGTGTGGAAATTGAAAGAGTACTTGAACATAAGTTTCTTGGTGTGATTATAGATGATAAATTAAACTGGAAGTCTCATATAAATCATATACATAACAAAATTTCAAGAAGTGTCTCAATCTTGAGTAAAGTAAAACACATTCTGGACCACAAATCACTCCACATTCTCTATTGTTCCCTGATTGCACCGTATTTTAATTACTGTGCAGAGGTGTGGGGCAATACTTACAAATGTTCGCTATCATCAATCTTTATATTACAAAAAAGGGCCATAAGGATAATCCATAAAACCGGTTACAGAGATCATACAAATCCACTATTCTTAAAATCAAAAATTCTCAAATCCACAGATCTGGTTCATTTTCTCACTGCACAAATTATATATAAAGCAATAAATAACCTGCTTCCTGACAATATTCTAAAAATGTTTTCTAAAAGGGAACGGGGATACAATTTGAGGGGGGAATTAAATTTAAAACATCCTCGTATCCGTACAACATTAAAAAGTTTTTGCATCTCTGTGTGTGGAGTGAAGCTGTGGAACAGACTAAGTAAAGATATAAAGCAATGTCCGAGCATGGCACAGTTTAAAAAGCGGTTTAAGGAGATGGTTTTTATAGGGTACAGGGAGGAGGTAGAGATTTGATAGGGTGTTCTTGTCTAATATTTTCATGTGTGTGCGGGTGCACGGGTATGTTGGTATGGGTATATATATATTTGTAGGTTGTGTATCCTTTGAGGTGTTAATGGGGTTATTGAAAATGTGTATATGTGCGTATGTGTAAATACGTATGTATGGATAGATAGAAACATATATGTATATATATTAAAAATAAAAAATAAAAAAATAAAATAAAATAAATAAATAATAATAAAAAAAAAAATACACATGACACATAATGTGATTGCAAGGAGGTATTTCGGTAGTCTATAAATTACTAGATAGTGGAAAAGGGGTGGGATTAAATAAGCTCATGCTTCTTCCTGCTCCTTTTTGAACATAAAAGATATTTGTAGTTGTGGTTGCTCGTTTTCTTTTTGTTTTGCTTTGTTTATTTGTCTCTTTTAATTCTATGTTGTTGTACTTTTTTAACATGTTCAAAATGAAGATTCAATCAATCAATCAATCAATCAATCAATAAAGTCAAACATAACTTTTAACTTTTTAGTATAGGCTCATAAGTCTCCGATGGTAAAAAAAAAACAAAAAAACTACATTTCCGCAAAATGACGTCACTGGCGGGTCGTGGCGGACATGTGATAGGCAGTGTTTCGAACAGCTGATCGGATCAGCAAAGCCTGTTTCTGGAATATTATGTTATTGCTGCAAGTGCTTTTTATGCAGTATTTGCAAAGCTTTATGTGGAAGGAAACTGTGACTTAGGACAAGCTGATGGCATAAGATGTAAGTACAACTCCTCCGGTTTCATATGCAAAAAAAATTATTAAGCTATGGTTGCAGTGCTACTGGGATTTAAAAATAGTCATGCAAAACAGAGCGTGCCCGGTCCGACCGGCTTTAAAGGGTTAAATAACATTTTATAGTAACACATCTACTTTAAAGTTTTCCAAATTCAAAGAAACGACTTCTAAGTTCTGAAACTGTCTCATCAGTGTAACTAAGATTGATTGGATTAAAAATCGTCTTTCTTCTGTTATTTTTAACTGCAATCAGCAGCAGACGTCGCTTAACGTTTGAATGATTTCTGGATCTTCTGATGATTTATAATCAGGTTTTAAATTTGATTTTGAAACTTCAATGTTATTCTTTAACTGGTTTCTTTCATTATTGAAAATCACAAAATGTGTCTGTGAAGTGAAATAAATCAAATTCAGTGATTCTGTTGTTGTTGTGTTTGACTGAAAATCAGCTTTTTAGACACATTCAGTCATTAGTTTAGTTTTATTTAACATGGAAACTCACTTTCATTGTTCTTTTTATATTTAACTGACTCCTTAGAATAAAAGATTATTTGCTTCTGTTGGTTTGTAAATATTCTTGTTGTGCTGAAGCTGTTTTCTTGAAATAATCATAATCAGATTTTATAAAATTCAGTTTATTTTAAGCAACTACATTTAAAATGTTTATTTTTATTATAGGGACCTGCATTCACATTTAACCTCAACTCTCTTAAACTGCATATCAGAGAAGACTTGTGCAGTTTGTTTTGATGGAGTCACTGATTCTCACTTTGGTCTGATCCTCAGTGTGAAACATTAGCAGGCAGAAATCAAATGTAATCATCAATAAAGTTTACATTCTTACACCTGATCTGCATCTTTATAAACTCTAACTTATGTTGTTTAACAGTAAATTTAAAGCTGCAGAGATGTTTGATGAAGGTCCAACTTTATAATATTGGTATTTATTTGTATATTATATTTACTCACAAGACAAAGTTCATATTTTTTTCTCTGGTAAAAATATTTTTCCAACATTTTATTTCCACTTTCTCACATTTTTATTATATATGACTCATTACATGTTAGTTATGCCGTTACTCAATAAGTAAAGCAAAAACATTTTTCTCAGTTCATCTCTAAAAACTGCAAATACACAAAACTTTTTTTTCTTTAGTATTTCCATAAACTTTGGCTCTAAATACATCATTTGTTATGCGTTTGGAAATTTAAAGTCAGTAAGATTATTAAGAGAGCAAGAAGGTAGATTATTAATTAAAAACTAATAAAACTTTATTTCTCCTCTTTGCAGACTAAATCTTGTTTTTCAGTCCTGAGCACAGACCTGCTGACATGTTGGAGAAGCAAACAAAGTATTTGTTTAGTCAGTCTGCCCTGAGCCATAGTCTTTGTGACACTTTTTATAATTTATTCATATTTTTTAAATTTGTTTATGTAACCAGATAAGGGGCAGAATAGTGATGATGGTACTAAGGGTCTGCACCATAGCTTCTTCCTTTGACTATAAACATCACAGCAGTTATTCTAACATGTTGCTGAGGTATAACAAGGCACAGCACTAAAATGAATGTGCATCAATACAAACTCACCAGAGCAGTTTGGTTCATGCTAAATGTCTGAACTCAACTCTGCTTCAAAGTTAGTGAATTCTCCCTCTAACAACACATTAGACTCATCAGTTTCAATTGTGTACATTTTTATAAACGTATCTAGCATGACTCATTTCATCACAGCAGCACACAGAGGACAAAAGACACCGGCCCTGGTTCCTGTCACAGCTGGGATTTCATCCTGCTTTCATCCTGACGGGCCGTCGTAGTCTAATCACAACATAGCATAGCTGAATTCTTATATAATAAATCATCTTCAGTTCCTTCTCCTTATTGAAATATCTGTTTGTGAAGAACAACCTGGAAACTGTCTGAATTACTGTGACAGCGCCCTCTAGCGAATACAAATATTATATGCAAACTTCCGTTTGCCACGTGACTGTGATTCGTGAAAATGAAAGTAAATTTCGACACTTTTAAACTGAGCTGAGACGCCATTACAGGGAGTCAGATCTCTGCTAAGAACACACGTTTGGAGGATTTTTATCAGAAAGTTTAAGAGACACTAATTTGGTGAGTTAAAAATACTTAAAGATCAAATGGCTGAGAAATTCGGACTTGTTGAAAATTTCCTGAGCTGTCATGTGTGTTCAGAGACTTTCAGAGATCCTGTGTCTCTGAGCTGCAGCCACAGCTTCTGTTCAAGCTGCCTGCAGAAATTCTGGGAACAAACTAAAAACAAAAACTGTCCCATTTGTAAAAGAAAATCTTCAAAGAATCAAATATTGGTAAATTTTTCTCTCAAAGAACTTGCTGACTCCTTTGCTAAGAGACACAGTGAGAGCTCACCTGAGACAGAAAAAGAGAAGGAGGAGGTGGTGTGTGATAAACATCCAGACGTCCCTTACTGGTACTGTGAGGATGAAGACAGAGCTGTGTGTCCTGTGTGTGAGTTTTCTCTCCACCAGAGTCACAAAGTGGTTCCTGTAGAAGAAGCAGTCAGTGACCTGAAGGAGCAGCTGAAATCTGACTTAAAGTCTCTGCAGGACAAGAGGAACAAATACAAACAAGTGGAGGAAACATACAATGAAATGAGGGAACACATGAAGAAGCAACTGTTGTCCACAGAGAGGCAGATCAGAGCAGAGTTCAACAAGCTCCAGCAGTTCCTGAAAGAGGAAGAGGAGTCCAGACTGGCAGCTCTGAGGGAGGAAGAGGAGCAGAAGGGGAGGAGTATCAGCAGAGAGATGAAGATGATTGAGGAGCAGATCTCCTCTCTGTCAGACAGCATCTCTGCTGTTGAAGAAGAGCTGCAGAAACACAGCGTGCCATTCCTCAGCAGTTATAAAGACACTCAGAGCAGAGCCAGAGCCCAGAGCTCAGTGTCAGATCCACAGCTGGTCTCAGGAGCACTGATAGATGTGGCCAAACACCTGGGCAACCTGTCCTTCAGAGTGTGGGAGAAGATGAAGGAGAAGGTCCACTTCAGTCCTGTCATTCTGGACCCAAACACTGCACACCCCCGTCTCTATCTGTCTGATGATCTGACCAGTGTGAGACGTCGAAACACAAAGCAACATATTCCTGATAATCCAGAGAGAAACACTCAGTATCATATTCTTTTTGGCTCTGAGGGCTTCAGCTCAGGGAAACACAGCTGGGAGGTGGAGGTGGGAGACCATCCTGCCTGGGGTGTGGGTTTAGCTAAAGAGTCAGTTGACAAAAATGAGCCATCTCTTTCACCAACATGTGGACGCTGGTGTTTATTGCATCACAGTGCAAAATACACTAATGGTGTTGGTCAGACTGTGACAGTGAAGAAGAGTCTCCAGAGGATCAGAGTCCAGCTGGACTATGACAGGGGGGAGGTGTCCTTCTATGACCCTGAAGACATGACTCACATCTACACTCACAGAAACACTTTCACTGAGAAACTCTTCCCATTTTTTAACATTGGAGAGGCAGGAGACGCCAAAACCTCTGATATCAAAATATGTCAAACTGAGATTTCTTTGAAAACTGCAACGAGGTCTCTGTGAACTTTTTTTCTTTTCTCTTGTTTCAAGCTTTCTCGTTGTTTGTTACAGCTTGTTTTGTGGTTGTTTGTTTTTCAATTTCAGCAACTCCTGTTGTTATTTTTTATGAGAGAAATTTCAGAAAGAAAAATTTAGCACCTGAAGCTTTTTATACAATAAGATACAAATTATTTTCAAAACACAGAGTAAAACAAAATCATAAATGTAATATTTTTTGTTTTGTTGCAAATTCAGTTTGAAGATGTTTAAAGTCATTAAGTGTTCATGAAACTGTTTTTAAACATTTAGTCAGTATAAAATAGACGTGACATTGATAAACAAGCTCTGATAAATGTCACTTTCTTTACCTTCATCAGTTATTTAGATCCATATCAGCTAATAACAGCATCGACAGTTTGTGCTTCTAATGTCTGCTTTTAATACTTAACTGTCAGTGATTCATTTAAGTGATTTGCTTCATTTAAATGTGTTTCTTATAGCATGTTCTCCATTATGTTGCAAAATAAAACAAACTGTGTAGGTTGTCATAATAATTCAGCCATGTTTTTCTTTAAAATGTGTCATTGCAGAATAATGTTGACTGTCTGACATTTATTCAGTTGTATTCATACAAACTAAAGTTCATTCTTTGTTTTTTAGATTGTTCCTAAGTTCTGTGTAAATTGCTTTGTCAGATACAGATACTGTTTTCTTTGCTACTTACTGACCTGAAACATTTATTTCATAATTGTTGAACATTTGTACAGTTGGAGCTGCTGTTTGTTCCAGTGTGTTTCTGTGAACTCTCACTTCATATTCCAGATCACATCAGCACAATCAGGATTTGGTCTCATTGTCTTTTTCACCTGCTGAACAAATATGATGGAAATGTCAGAAACCTGATTTCATTGATCTCCTGGATTATTTCTGTCAATAAAAAAAGATCAAAGTCTGGCTGCATTTTGATTTGTCAATAAACATCAAAGGAAATTTTATCTCTTAACTCTTATTGTTCAACTCTTACTGTATACAAACTGTCATTTTATTGATAACACCTTAACATTTTCTTGAGGTTAGAGAAACACATGCATCACCCAAGAGAATAAAGCAATAATGTGAAAAATCAGGGAACTAGAGGATTAATATTATTATACAGAAGAAATCCAAAGTAGCAATAAGAGACAAAGGGAAAGTAGAAAAAGCCACCTGAAGAGAAATGCTGGAGTGAGTTTGGAAAGACACCCTGTGAAGACTGGAGATAGAAGACAGCAGAAGTTCAGAGTTTAATGATGCTTTAACTAAAAGACAGAAAGGCAGCAGAGTTCATGTTCAAATCAAGAGGACAACACTGCATGTAGTTTATGTTTATTACTGCAGTTAGTTTAGGGTTTTTTCATTAGTTTCAGTCTTTTTAATTATTATTGTATGGAGCGCATATGTCAGAGGCACGATTTACAAAACTCACTGTAGGTTTAACTAGGTAAGCTTATTCTTACTGTTATAACAAAAAGAACTTTTAACAAATGTGTTTTTTTTATTGCAGGGAATAGGTAAGGTTAAAGTTTAACAACAAACACTGAGCCTCACTTTTGATGTTTGCAGACAACATGGAAAAACATGGATCCAAACATTGTCTCGCAGCCTCTTCTATTAAAATACCTCATATAGCACTAAATCTGGTACCTGAACACATCTTCATTTTTAACATATTTATGGCTGTGATGAACCAGCATCTCTCTCATGTGTTTTAATACCTGTGACATCAGAATCAATCAGAATCAGAATATTTTATTGATCCCTAGGGAAATGATGTGGGTTACAGTTGCTCTTGTACAGTGACAATAAGAAAAACAGAAACAGAATAGATGATTAGAAATACAATATGTCAAGATATAAGGAATAGCACAATATATACAAATCACCAAATAATAAATATCCAGGGTTGACAGATGCGATTATAAATAAATATCCAGAAAATAGACAGCAACATTACCAAGCAGGAAGGAGCATGTGCAAAAGGATGTAACTATTGCAGTGTTTACAGTGTGTTAGATGGAGGAGTTGTACAGGGAGATGGACACAGGCAGGAATGATTTCCTGTGTCGTTCAGTGGCGCTTTTTGGTAATCTCAGTCTCTCACTGAACGTGCTCCTGTGGCTAGCCAGCATGTCATGGAGTGGGTGGAAGGTATTGTCCAACACTGTCTTTATCTTGGACAACATTCACCTCTCTGACACCGCCTTAAGAGAGTCAAGCTCCATACCCACAACATTACTGGCCTTGTGGATCAGTTTATTGAGTCTGTTGTCATCAGCAACCCTCAATCTGCTCCCCCAGCATGCAACAGCATAGAGGATAGCTCTGGCCACAACAGACTCATAGAAAGTTCTGAGCATTGTCCGACAGATGTTGAAGGACCTCAGCCGCCTCAGAAAATAGAGACAAGACTGGCCCTTCCTGTAATGTGCAGTGGTGTTTTTGACCGGGTCAAATTTATTGTTTGTGTACTCCGAGATATTTATAGTGCTCCACAATGTCCACGTTGACCCCCTTGAGTGTCAAAGGGGTCAAGGGTTTCCCGGTATTCCTAAAATCCACAATTAATTCCTTGGTCATGAGTCTGCACACAGACGTCGTGTTGAACAGATGGCGCTATGGTGAGGTCAGAATAACTAGAGCTGATTACACTCAAAACTGAAACATTTTTATCTGCCTTGAAAGTTAAATGTTGCTACGAGGGGCTTCATAGTGGAGGCAAAAGTGATGCTCAGATAAAGACAAACAAGGAGCCAAAGGAAGGAGGCAGCTGCAGGTCTCTCTCTTAAGGATGCAACACAAGATAAGCTCATACAGTGGCAATTAAACGTTATTAAAACAGCAAATAGCTTTTATCAATGTGGTTGGTTTTAAGGTTGATTTAAAATTTTGCATTGTTTTCTAAACAGAAGAGAGTTCAGCTTATTTCAATATATAACAAAGAAAATGAAGATATCATTTTTTCATTGTTAAAAATTGCGCAGTTAGAAGTAAACTGTGTGTCGAAAACATTAATAGATCAGGTCACCTGCTGGTTTGAAATACTCTCCTTCCTACCTTATTATGAGTAAGCAACAGGGGCACAGGCAATAATCTCGGAGTGGGCAAAAAGACGTGATAGAGGCGGATGGAAGTGAAATGAGCGTGGAAAATAAAGGTTTTCTACCACAGAGAAGGGCTTTTGAGTAAGTGGTGAAAATGGTTTTCGGGTAAATGAAGAGGGATGAATCATAATAAATTTAGATGAATATATTTTTAAATAATTTCTTTTTTATTATTTCTAAATATGAATTTAATTTTAAAACTCTGGCAGCCTGTTCTTTGTGGGCGGAATCTATTTTCAATGAGCCAATATGGAACGTTGTGGAGGGCGGGGCCTGTTTCAAACATGAAAGCCAAGAGAATGGGGCCATGACGTCAGAAAATCTGACAGCCTGTTCTTTGTGGGCGGGACCTATCGTCAATTAACCAATAGGGAACGTTATTGTGGGAGGGGCCTGTTTCAAACATGAAAGGCAAGAGAATCAGGCCATGACGTCACAGTCAACTCAAGTCCTTAAACAGCCAGCTGAAACTGCACACTAGACAAGCACGTTTCTTACCTACAGTCACGAGCGATTCACTAGATGAACTTTTGTTCTGCTACCCTCAGTCAAATCTGAATATCGGATTTATTGTAACACCGCAGCTTTATTTTAAATGTCAAAAATGAGCAACCAGAAAGGAAAACCACAATTTATGTGCACTCTGCCAAAAAGTACACTGGATGACCTCATTAAGGTTAGGAAAGCCTTCCAAAACACTCTGTCTGAAAATCAGCTTCTTAAAGAGGATACAAAGGAAGCTAGACAGCAAATCAAACAGCTGATGGCCCAAATTTCACTGATGCGTGCCAAGCTGGACCAATATGAGATCCAAGCTGGAGAACTCACTGATGAGTCAGTGTCACGCAAAGTGCAAATGAGGAGCACCACTAACGAAAAAGGGGCTCAGGCTTGTTCAGATCAGGAAAAGACCAGCATCTTTGACCTTGAGATGAACCGTCTGGAAGAGCAGCTTCAGCAGAGGGACAGCGAAATCCTGATCCTCAAACAGGACAAGGACAGTCTGTCTGCCGAGCTTGCACAGCTTCAGAAAGGCAAGGAAGAAAAAATTATGTGCACTCTGCCAAAAAGTGTTCTGGACAAACTTACTCAGGTTAGGAAAGCCTTTCGAAACACTCTGTCGGAAAATCAACTTTTAAAAGAGGATTCAAAGACAGCCAGACAGCAAGTCAAACAGCTGTTGGCCCAAATTTCACTGATGCGTACCAAGCTGGAACAATATGGGATCCAAGCTGGAGAAGAAAAAGAGGAACAGACTTGTTCAGATCAGGAAAAGACCAGCATCTTTGACCTTGAGATGAACCGTCTGAAAGAGCAGCTCAGGCAGAGGGACAGTGAAATCCTGATCCTGAAACAGGAGAAGGACAGTCTGTCTGCCGAGCTCGCAAAGCTTCAGAAACACGAGGCCCCTCTGAAAGAAACTCAGTGGAATCAGAAAACACAGACAGAAAATCTGGAGGACGAAAAAGAGAAAGTCCTGGAAGATCAGAAACTGATGAAGGACACACAAGAAATGCAGAACAAACTGGACACGCAGAGAAAAGAATTAGCGGAGGCTAAGACAGAGATAGAAGACACGGCAACCCCAGAGTCCTCCTCATTAGAAATGCAGGAGGTGAATCGGAGCGCTGAGAAGAGCGGAGTCAACACAAAAACACTGAACATGGGGGAAAAGTTGTGTGTCCACAGAGTTATTCAGTTGGAGGTTTCACAGGCCATAGAAAAAGTCTCTTCTAAATACAAGCTCTTCACAGAGCGCCTGACTCCTGACTGCATCAGCAATCGCCTGATTGAGAGAATCTGGCCTGAAATTGAGCTGAAACATTTGGACCTATCCCCAAAAAGGCTGAAAAAGATACACAAGGCCATTCTCAAGGATCTGTGCCAAACACACAACTGCAAGGAAAAGTATCTGATTTTTAATCTGAGGGAACAACTTGATAATATCACAGTCCCAACCTTCACCAAACACCTGTTGGCTTTACCAAGACGAGTACTCAGTGTCTCTAAAAACAGGGAAGAGTACAAAGAAGTGGTGAAAAATTTCACTAAAGATCTGGTAATGCACGCTATGAGCCGAGAAAATGAGACAGCGACATGGCATCCAGGAACATCAGATTTCATTATGCAGAGGCTTTCCAATAAGATCTGGAACAAAATCTTGTCCAAATCCTACAAAATGTCCTTAGAGAACATTGAACAGCTCAGCCTGACGGTGTACAACGAACTCCATGACAGGTGGCCTTCTCCAGTCTTCTTAATGAAGTCAAACAACCCAGTGGTTGACGAAGTAATCGTCAAAACCTTCAAAACACACGCCAAACTGAAGAGCCAAAATGTCATCCTCAGGGCTTTCTCATGTGCACGCAAAAATTGAACTGAAATGTGCATGTGACAAAACTCTGAAACTGACTTAAAATATGCATTTACATTGGGCAATCTAAATTTAATTTTAAAACCAGAGTGGTTAAAAAATAACCACTCTTCTCTTCCCAACTTCCTTCCCTCATCACCAACTGGCCGAGGCAGATGGCCACCCCATCCCAGAGCCTGGTTCTGACGGAGGTTTCTTAACTCAAAATGTCCAATTACAACAGGACATTTTGAGTTGAGAAACAGCACCAAACCACTAAACAAAAGTAAATAAAAATTAATAATAAAAAATATCAAATTGAATAAATTTTTGCTTTGTTCTGTTTGCTTTAAATTTGCTAAGAATGTCATATCAGATTAGAATTGTGTGTCTCAATATCATGTATCATAGCATCATTGTGTAGGCCAATTTGAAGTGGATGTCATAGTAATATCTTTCTGTACGTGTGTACAAACCAGTCGTGAAAAACACAGGAGATACACAAAGAATAACCGGTGTTTGAGGTTCCAGATCCCCAGAATTGATACTTTCACCGAATGGTCTTTTCTGTCTGCCAGTGTGTCATGCAGTTTTCAAGATTAAAGACCTTGGCAAAGAAAAAAGGTTCCCCACTCCAGCTCTTTGGAATCCATATACCCTTCATGTCACTATTACTTTCAGACAATAATTAATTATTTACATTTTTAGAAAAAGCCTTCAACCTGGTTTTATTTAGATTTATTTAGATTGTGTTCACTGACACATCTGAATTCAAACTGATAAACAGGATTTAAAAGGAGGGAGCGATGGACACTGAGCAGCAGATCAGTCTGTGTAGAAACAGGACATAAGTTTAAGGGATGGGGGGATAATTTGATTGTGATCATTTTTGATCTGACTCAGTGGTGCTGGCTTCTCTCCTGGACACATCTTTCTTTTACATGCAGGTCAGTGATGTAGAATAGAATAGAATAGAATAGAATAGAATAGAATTATATTAATCTCTATGGGAAGGTCCATTTATTGTTTATTCTTCAGGATGTGGTTTCTGTGTCTGTTCTTTTTATCCTCACATGCAGCTCAACTTTAAAAAGCAGTGCAGCTGCATGGTTGCAGATGATTGTTTCCTATTGTGATGGCTGCAGTTACAGCCACAGATTTTGGGTAATATCTGCCAAACATCACAGGGCTACAATAGAGACTTATACATACCGCTACACGAATGAAGGGCTGCACAATCAATCATGTAGATTCCTGATTTATTATGTTAAATGACATCAGTGCCATTTCAGTCCTAACTGTGCAGCCCTGATCAATAATCTGAATGGAAACTGGTTCTTCTTTACACTGATGAACTGCTGATGTCTCTGACTGGATTGTCTGTTTGATTTGACACTTAAGTTATTGTGTAGTTACATTAGAACCACCAATCTGCCACCAGTGTGTGATTGTGCTTTATTTTGTAAATGGACTGGTACTTACATGGTACTTTTGTATTATATTTGCACATTTTAAGTACATTTTACTAGAAGCCTCACTTACCCATTCACACTCTATGCCTGTGCACTTTTATCCTAACATGCACACACAGTCATCAGGGTAAAATCAGGGTTCAGTATCTTGCAGGAGGAGGAGACAGGATTGAACTGCTGACTCTCTAATTAGTAGATGACTCACTGACACAAAGACTCACCATCCCTTTGAGTAACTGCACCCTTGCTGAAGCTCATTCACTCGTTGAAGTGCCTCTGATAAAGTAGGTCTTACAGACGGTGACCATCTGAAGCTGAAAAAAAGAGTAGAAGAACTCAGGTTAGTGATGTGAAAACCTCTGATGTCACAAATCTGTCAAAGAGGTGGTGAATGCTGTGATTTACTAGGATTTTATGATGCTGATGCTTTTTTTTCTTACACCACCAGTTATGCCATCACCAGTGTGTGAATGTGTGGATGACTGGTTGTGTAAAGTGCTTTGGGGTCCTTAGGGACTAGTAAAGCACTATACAAATACAGGCCATTTACCATTACATTACACGATTAAATTCAATGTTATATTTTAAATATATTTTTACAACAGAGACACATTATGCATAGAAAAGAAAATGTAATTCATAGGATTTTTGTTAGTTGGGTTTTTTTTTCGGGTTTACAAGCAATTAACAGAAAAACAATGGACCTCTGAGAATAGGAGCTAAAAATGATTGAATATATATCAGTTTAGCCAAAATCGCAGCATAATTTATATAGTCACACTTAAAATTTCACCTCAATTTCACATGGTTCTTCTTTAGCATGGAATGTTCCTTTGACATCTATAACAAAGAAATGGCAACATCTAGTGGGGACTGAGTCAAATGATAGGTTCATTACTATCAGTTCCACCCATTACAGAGAAAATAAAACTTACTTCTTTATCACAACGCAGATACGTTTGTATGCTGGGATCTGAACCGACAAACTGACAGTGAGTGGATTATAACTGAAAAGGACTTTGTTTTGGTGAGTTCACCTATAAACTAAACTAAAATATCTGAAAATCAGTGGAAATGACTGAGAAACCTGCAATTGTTGAAAATATCCTGAACTGCCATGTGTGTTCAGAGACTTTCAGAGATCCTGTGTCTCTGAGCTGCAGCCACAGCTTCTGTTCAAGCTGCCTGCAGAAATTCTGGGAACAAATTACAAACAAAAACTGTCCCATTTGTAAAAGAAAATGTTTAAAGGATGAACAATCGATAAACGTTTCTCTCAAAGAACTTGCTGACTCCTTTGCTAAGAGACACAGTGAGAGCCCACTTGAGTCACTAAAAGAAAAGGAGGAAGAGAAGGATTATTATTATTTCATGCTGTGTTTAAAATAATTACATACACTTTACAACATTGTGTTCAGGTCATGTTTGTTTAGCATTAGCATGCAGAAATGCCTTCAGGTAACCTTTTACCTCGCAGTATTAGAACAGGCTGAACTAGACAAACATTTTTATGGAATGAAACATGAGTGTGATACAACAAAGCTGCTCACCCTGAAAAAAGTAACTGCCACCTTAATGAAGCCGATGACACAAAGTACATACTAAGAGCTATAAGGTAACAAATGTTCTTTTCTTATTAATGATTTCTAATGAACAGGAAAACCAAACACACTATAAACTGAGAAAAAGCGTTTAGGTGGAATAAAGTCTCTAAAAATTATCTGATCGGTTTCAGTCTTGGTTGTTTGGTATATTCTCAGAACAGAGAATAAGATATTAAACTGGTAACTGGTGCATCTTTCACCTTTGTTTGGATAAAATGCTGGTTTGGAAAAAACAAATCATGCCACCTCACACTTTACCAGTTTACCTACCACTGCATGTTGTTTAGAACATTTTCAGATTAATCCTAGTGAACAGTGATGCAGTGGTGAGTCCTGTCACCTGTTAGGGTTGAAAATCTTTTATTTAAATTATTTGATTAAGCTGTTTTAATTATTCTATTTATACACAATGCAAACGTGCTCATGAATGAGTTGGCTCTCTGTGTTTTGAGGGCCATAAGCTTCGTCCGGCGCTATGCCTGTGCTGAAATATTGACGTGGATGTAGATCGCTTGAGGTTCCTTTTTTGCTGCATGCTTACACATACACTGATAATGGTTAGAATAAGTCTTTCTAGGTCAGGAAGTCCAAACAAGATTCCCTGAACTGGGCCTTAAAATCAGCTGAGGGATAATATTAGATGATCAAGGCTACGTAGGCTTGTTTTTCTTCTTTGTCTTTCTGATTCCAGGAGGAGCAGATACGAGGCGAGGTTGGACTGAACGGAGTGGATTGGAAGGGAGTTCAAACACATGCAAGTTAGGTTAACTGATTATCTAAATTGTCTGTCTGTCTCTATTTGTTAACCCTGGCACAGATCGTTGATCTGCCGAGTAACCTGCCTTTAAAACAGCAGCGTGAATGAACAGTATTTCTGCACAACTTCACTGACACAGAGAGGCTATCAGCATGTCTGATGCAGAATTTCTGTAACACCGTGAGAAACTGCACCATCTAAAGGTGACAGAGTGAAATGGCAGGGTGATTGATATCAGCTCCACCCATAACAGAGTAAATGAAACCTAAAGATTCACTTCGGCGATCACCCGGGAACGCATTACAGTAAAGGTTGGGATCTGTACGGACGAATACAATTTAGTTCAAAAGTCAAAGGGACTGTATTTTGGTGAGTCTTGTCCTTTAAGTAATCTGTAAATTATCAGGGATGGCTGAGAAATTGCTTTTAGGTTACTTGAGCTGCCATGTGTGTTCAGAGACTTTCAGAGATCCTGTGTCTCTGAGCTGCAGCCACAGCTTCTGTTCAAGCTGCCTGCAGAAATTCTGGGAACAAACTAAAAACAAAAACTGTCCCATTTGTAAAAGAAAATCTTCAAGGGAGGACCCATCTATAAACGTTTCTCTCAAAGAACTTGCTGACTCCTTTGCTAAGAGACACAGTGAGAGCTCACCTGAGACAGAAAAAGAAAAGGAGGAGGTGGTGTGTGATAAACATCCAGACGTCCCTTACTGGTACTGTGAGGATGAAGACAGAGCTGTGTGTCCTGTGTGTGAGTTTTCTCTCCACCAGAGTCACAAAGTGGTTCCTGTAGAAGAAGCAGTCAGTGACCTGAAGGAGCAGCTGAAATCTGACTTAAAGTCTCTGCAGGACAAGAGGAACAAATACAAACAAGTGGAGGAAACATACAATGAAATGAGTGAACACATGAAGAAGCAGCTGTTGTCCACAGAGAGGCAGATCAGAGCAGAGTTCAAGAAGCTCCAGCAGTTCCTGAAAGAGGAAGAGGAGTCCAGACTGGCAGCTCTGAGGGAGGAAGAGGAGCAGAAGGGGAGGAGTATCAGCAGAGAGATGAAGATGATTGAGGAGCAGATCTCCTCTCTGTCAGACAGCATCTCTGCTGTTGAAGAAGAGCTGCAGAAACACAGCGTGCCATTCCTCAGCAGTTATAAAGACACTCAGAGCAGAGCCAGAGCCCAGAGCTCAGTGTCAGATCCACAGCTGGTCTCAGGAGCACTGATAGATGTGGCCAAACACCTGGGCAACCTGTCCTTCAGAGTGTGGGAGAAGATGAAGGAGAAGGTCCACTTCAGTCCTGTCATTCTGGACCCAAACACTGCAAACCCCTATCTCTATCTGTCTGATGATCTGACCAGTGTGAGACGTGGAGACACAAAGCAGCAGCTTCCTGATAATCCAGAGAGAAACACAAAGTATTTCAATGTTTTTTGTTCTGAGGGTTTCAGCTCAGGGAAACACAGCTGGGAGGTGGAGGTGGGAGACCATCCTCTCTGGTGTGTAGGTTTAGTTAAAGAGTCTGTTGAGAGGAAGGGAAAGCTTCATGCTTCACCAAAATATGAAATCTGGTGTTTTGGATATGGCAGTGGAAAATACAATAATGGTGTTGGTCAGACTGTGACAGTGAAGAAGAGTCTCCAGAGGATCAGAGTCCAGCTGGACTATGACAGGGGGGAGGTGTCCTTCTATCACCCTGAAGACATGACTCACATCTACACTCACAGAGACACTTTCACTGAGAAACTCTTCCCGTGTTTAAACATTGGAAAGGCAGGAGATGCCAAAACCTCTGATATCAAAATCTGTCAGATTTCTCTGAAAACTGCAACGACGTCTCTGTGAACTTTTCTTCTCTTGTCTCATCCTTTTAGTTACAGCTTGTTTTGTGGTTGTTTGTTTTTCAATTTAGGCAACTCCTGTTTTTATTTCTTATGTGAGAAATTGCAGAAAGAAAGATTAGTATCTGAAGCATTTTATACAATGTGTTAAAAATCATTTTCAAAACACAGTAAAATTAAATGATAAAAGTAATTTTTGCTTTGTTTTCTTGCAAATTCAGTTTGAAGGTCCTTAAAACTTTATATTTATTTGTTCTTTTTTTGTTTGATTTTTTGCCTTTTTTGACAAATATTTAGCAGTTTCAACTCATTGGGTGTTCATGAAACAGTTTTTAAACATTTAAACAGTGCGAAGTTGAACATACTTCCATGTGTCAGACATTGATGAACAAGCACTGATAAATGTCACTTTCCTTTCCTTCATCAGTTATTTAGATCCATATCAGCTAATAACAGCATCGTGACAATTTGTGCTTCTAATGTCTTCTTTTAATACTTAACTGTCAGTGATTCATTTAAGTGATTTGCTTCATTTAAATGTGTTTCTTATAGCATGTTCTTCATTATGTTGCAAGGTAAACCAAACTGTGTAGGTTGTCATAATAATTCAGCCATGTTTTTCTTTAAAATGTGTCATTGCAGAATAATGTTGACTGTCTGACATTTATTCAGTTGTATTCATACAAACTAAAGTTCATTCTTTGTTTTTTAGATTGTTCCTAAGTTCTGTGTAAATTGCTTTGTCAGATACAGACACTGTTTTCTTTGCTACTGACTGACCCGAAACATTTATTTCATAATTGTTGAACATTTGTACAGTTGGAGCTGCTGTTTGTTCCAGTGTGTTTCACTGAAATCTCACTTCATATTCCAGATCACATCAGCACAATCAGGATTTGGTCTCATTGTCTTTTTCACCTGCTGAACAAATATGATGGAAATGTCAGAAACCTGATTTCATTGATCTCCTGGATTATTTCTGTCAATAAAAAAGATCAAAGTCTGGCTGCATTTTCATTTGTCAATAAACATCAAAGTAAATTTTATCTCTTAACTCTTACTGTTTAACTCTTACTGTATACAAACTGTTATTTTATTGATAACACCTTAACATTTTCTTGAGGTTAGAGAAACACGTGCATCATCCAAGAGAATAAAGCAATAATGTGAAAAATCAGGGAACTAGAGGATTAATATTATTGTACAGAAGAAATCCAAAGTAGCAATAAGAGACAAAAGGAAAGTAGAAAAGCCACCTGAAGAGAAATGCTGGAGTGAGTTTGGAAAGACACCCTGTGAAGACTGGAGATAGAAGACAGCAGAAGTTCAGAGTTTAATGATGCTTTAACTAAAAGACAGAAAGGCAGCAGAGTTCATGTTCAAATCAAGAGGACAACACTGCATGTAGTTTATGTTTATTACTGCAGTTAGTTTAGGGTTTTTTCATTATTTTCAGTCTTTTTAATTATTATTGTATGGAGCGCATATGTCAGAGGCAGAATTTACAAAACTCACTGTAGGCTTAACTAGGTAAGCTTATTCTTACTGTTATAACAAAAAGAACTTTTAACAAATGTGGGGTTTTTTTATTGCAGGGAATAGGTAAGGTTAAAGTTTAACAACAAACACTGAGCCTCACTTTTGATATTCGCAGACAACATGGAAAAACGTGGATCCAAACACTGTCTCGCAGCCTCTTCTATTAAAATACCTCATATAGCACTAAATCTGGTACCTGAACACATCTTCATTTTTAACATATTTATGGTTGTGATGAACCAGCATCTCTCTCATGTGTTTTAATACCTGTGACATCAGAATCAATCAGAATCAGAATATTTTATTGATCCTTAGGGAAATGATGTGGGTTACAGTTGCTCTCGTACAGTGACAATAAGAAAAACAGAAACAAAAAAACCCCAAAACAAAAACAGAATAGATGATTAGAAATATAATATGTCAAGATATAAGGAATAGCACAATATATGCAAATCACCAAATAATAAATATCCAGAAAATAGACAGCAACATTACCAAGCAGGAAGGAGCATGTGCAAAAGGATGTAACTATTGCAGTGTTTACAGTGTGTTAGATGGAGGAGTTGTACAGGGAGATGTCCACAGGCAGGAATGATTTCCTGTGTGGTTCAGTGGTGCTTTTTGGTAATCTCAGTCTCTCACTGAACGTGCTCCTGTGGCTAGCCAGCATGTCATGGAGTGGGTGGAAGGTATTGTCCAACATTGTCTTTATCTTGGACAACATTCACCTCTCTGACACCGTCTTAAGAGAGTCAAGCTCCATACCCACAACATTACTGGCCTTACGGATCAATTTATTGAGTCTGTTGGCATCAGCAATGCTCAACCTGCTGCCCCAGCATGCAACAGCATAGAGGATAGCTCTGGCCACAACAGACTCATAGAAATTTCTGAGCATTGTCCGACAGATGTTGAAGGACCTCAGCCGCCTCAGAAAATAGAGACGACACTGGCCCTTCCTGTAAAGTGCAGTGATGTTTTTGACCGGGTCAAATTTATTGTTTATGTGTACTCCGAGATATTTACAGTCCTCCACAATGTCCATGTTGACCCCCTTGAGTGTCAAAGGGGTCAAGGGTTTCCCGGTATTCCTAAACTCCACAATTAATTCCTTGGTCATGAGTTTGCACACGACGTCGTGTTGAACAGATGGCGCTATGGTGAAGTCAGAATAACTAAGAGCTGATTACACTCAAAACTGAGACTTTTTTTATCTGCCTTGAAAGTTAAATGTTGCTACGAGGGGCGTCATAGTGGAGGCAAAAGTGATGCTCAGATAAAGACAAACAAGGAGCCAAAGGAGGGAGGCAGCTGCAGGTCTCTCTCTTCAGGATGTAACACAAGATAAGCTCATACAGTGGCAATTAAACGTTATTAAAACATCAAATAGCTTTTATCGGTGTGGTTGGTTTTAAGGTTGATTTAAAAATTTGGATTCTTTTCTAAACACAAGAGAGTTCAGCTTATTTCAATATATAACAAAGAAAATGAAGATATAATTTTTCCATTGTTAAAAATTGCGCGGTTAGAAGTAAACTGTGTGTCAAAAACATTAATAGATCAGGTCACCTGCTGGTTTGAAATACTCTCCTTCCTACTTTATTATGAGTAAGCAACAGGGGCACAGGCAATAATCTCGGAGTGGGCAAAAAGACGTGATAGAGGCGGATGGAAGTGAAGTGAGCGTGGAAAATAAAGGTTTTCTACCACAGAGAAGGGCTTTTGAGTAAGTGGTGAAAATGTTTTTTGTGTAAATGAAGAGGGATGAATCATAATAAATTTAAATGAATATGTTTTTAAATAATTTCTATTTTATTATTTCTAAATATGAATTTAATTGTAAAACTCTGGCAGCCTGTTCTTTGTGGGCGGGATCTATTTTCAATGAGCCAATATGGAACGTTGTGGAGGGCGGGGCCTGTTTCAAACATGAAAGCCAAGAGAATGGGGCCATGACGTCAGAAAATCTGACAGCCTGTTCTTTGTGGGCGGGACCTATCGTCAATTAACAATAGAGAACGTTGTTATGGGCAGGGCCTATTTCAAACATGAAAGGCAAGAGAATCAGGCCATGACGTCACAGTCAACTCAAGTCCTTAAACAGCCAGCTGAAACTGCACACTAGACAAGCACGTTTCTTACCTACAGTCACGAGCGATTCACTAGATGAACTTTTGTTCTGCTACTCTCAGTCAAATCTGAATATCTGATTTATTGTAACACAGCTTTGTTTTAAATGTCAAAAATGAGCAACCAGAAAGGAAAACCACAATTTATGTGCACTCTGCCAAAAAGTACACTGGATGACCTTATTAAGGTTAGAGAAGCCTTCCAAAACACTCTGTCTGAAAATCAGCTTCTTAAAGAGGATACAAAGGAAGCTAGACAGCAAATCAAACAGCTGATGGCCCAAATTTCACTGATGCGTGCCAAGCTGGACCAATATGAGATCCAAGCTGGAGAAGAAAAAGAGGAACAGACTTGTTCAGATCAGGAAAAGACCAGCATCTTTGACCTTGAGATGAACCATCTGGAAGAGCAGCTTCAGCAGAGGGACAGCGAAATCCTGATCCTGAAACAGGACAATAAGAGTCTGTCTGCCGAGCTTGCACAGCTTCAGAAAGGCAAGGAAGAAAAATTTATGTGCACTCTGCCAAAAAGTACACTGGATGACCTTATTAAGGTTAAGAAAGCCTTTCGAAACACTCTGTCGGAAAATCAACTTTTAAAAGAGGATTCAAAGACAGCCAGACAGCAAGTCAAACAGCTGTTGGCCCAAATTTCACTGATGCATACCAAGCTGGAACAATATGGGATCCAAGCTGGAGAAGAAAAAGAGGAACAGACTTGTTCAGATCAGGAAAAGACCAGCATCTTTGACCTTGAGATGAACCGTCTGAAAGAGCAGCTCAGGCAGAGGGACAGTGAAATCCTGATCCTGAAACAGGAGAAGGACAGTCTGTCTGCCGAGCTCGCAAAGCTTCAGAAACACGAGGCCCCTCTGAAAGAAACTCAGTGGAATCAGAAAACACAGACAGAAAATCTGGAGGAAGAAAAAGAGAAAGTCCTGGAAGACCAGAAACTGGTGAAGGACACAAAAGAAATGCAGAACAAACTGGACACGCAGAGAAAAGAATTAGCGGAGGCTAAGACGGAGATAGAAGACACGGCAACCCTAGAGTCCTCCTCATTAGAAATGCAGGAGGTGAATCAGAGCGCTGAGAAGGGCGGAGTCAACACGAAAACACTGAACATGGGGGAAAAGTTGTGTGTCCACAGAGTTATTCAGTTGGTGGTTTCACAGGCCATAGAAAAAGTCTCTTCTAAATACAAGCTCTTCACAGAGCGCCTGACTCCTGACTGCATCAGCGATCGCCTGATTGAGAGAATCTGGCCTGAAATTGAGCTGAAACATTTGGACCTATCCCCAAAAAGGCTGAAAAAGATACACAAGGCCATTCTCAAGGATCTGTGCCAAACACACAACTGCAAGGAAAAGTATCTGATTTTTAAACTGAGGGAACAACTTGATAATATCACAGTCCCAACCTTCACCAAACACCTGTTGGCTTTACCAAGACGAGTACTCAGTGTCTCTAAAAACAGGGAAGAGTACAAAGAAGTGGTGAAAAATTTCTCTAAAGATCTGGTAATGCACGCTACGAGCCGAGAAAATGAGACAGCGACATGGCATCCAGGAACATCAGATTTCATTATGCAGAGGCTTTCAAATAAGATCTGGAACAAAATCTTGTCCAAATCCTACAAAATGTCCTTAGAGAACATTGAACAGCTCAGCCTGACGGTGTGCAACGAACTCCATGACAGGTGGCCTTCTCCAGTCTTCTTAATGAAGTCAAACAACCCAGTGGTTGACGAAGTAATCGTCAAAACCTTCAAAACACACGCCAAACTGAAGAGCCAAAATGTCATCCTTAGGGCTCTCTCATGTGCACGCTAAAATTGAACTGAAACGTGCATGCTATTATGTGACAAAACTCTGAAACTGGCTTAAAATATGCATTTACATTGGGCAATCTAAATTTAATTTTAAAACCAGAGTTTTAAAAAATAACCACTCTTCTTTTCCCAACTTCCTTCCCTCATCACCAACTGGCCGAGGCAGATGGCCACCCCATCCCAGAGCCTGGTTCTGCCGCAGGTTTCTCTCTTTTAAAAGTGAGTTTTTCCTTCCCACTGTTGCCAAAGTGCTTGCTCTAGGGGGTTGGAGTTTTGGTGCATTATTGTAGGGTCTTGACCTTACAATATAAAGCACCATGAGGGAAGTGTTGTTGGGGTTTGGTGCTGTTTCTTAACTCAAAATGTCCAATTACAACAGGACATTTTGAGTCCTTTGACCCCAGTGAACCACGCTGTGAGCCAATATCCACAAATGGAGAAAACTTACAACAGTGGTGAACTTTCCCAGTCGTGGCCAGCCTACCAAAATTACTCCAGGAGATCACAAAAGAATCCAGAACAAAGAATTGCAGACTCCACTTACCTCAGTTAATATCAGAGTTCATGATTCAACAATAAGAAAGAGACTGGGTTAAAAAATGGCATCTATAGGAGACTTTCAAAGTGAAAACTACTGCTGACCAAAACAAACACAAAAGCTCATCTCACATTTCCCAAAATACATCTTGCTGTGTGTTTTTAAGAAAAAATTCTGTTGACTGATGAGATAAAAGTTGAACTTCTTGGAAGGTTCACATTCCTTTGTATCTGCCATAAAATTAACGGCATTTCGTAAAACATACAGTGGGGCAAAAAAGTATTTAGTCAGCCACCGATTGTGCAAGTTCCCCCACTTAAAATGATGACAGAGGTCAGTAATTTGCACCAGAGGTACACTTCAACTGTGAGAGACAGAATATGAAAAAAAAAATCCATGAATTCACATGGTAGGATTTGTAAAGAATTTATTCGTAAATCAGGGTGGAAAATAAGTATTTGGTCAATAACAAAAATACAACTCAATACTTTGTAACATAACCTTTGTTGGCAATAACAGAGGTCAAACGTTTACTATAGGTCTTTACCAGGTTTGCACACACAGTAGCTGGTATTTTGGCCCATTCCTCCATGCAGATCTTCTCAAGAGCAGTGATGTTTTGGGGCTGTCGCCGAGCAACACGGACTTTCAACTCCCGCCACAGATTTTCTATGGGGTTGAGGTCTGGAGACTGGCTAGGCCACTCCAGGACTTTCAAATGCTTCTTACGGAGCCACTCCTTTGTTGCCCGGGCGGTGTGTTTTGGATCATTGTCATGTTGGAAGACCCAGCCTCGTTTCATCTTCAAAGTTCTCACTGATGGAAGGAGGTTTTGGCTCAAAATCTCACGATACTTGGCCCCATTCATTCTGTCCTTAACACGGATCAGTCGTCCTGTCCCCTTGGCAGAAAAACAGCCCCATAGCATGATGTTTCCACCCCCATGCTTCACAGTAGGTATGGTGTTCTTGGGATGCAACTCAGTATTCTTCTTCCTCCAAACACGACGAGTTGAGTTTATACCAAAAAGTTCTACTTTGGTTCCATCTGACCACATGACATTCTCCCAATCCTCTGCTGTATCATCCATGTGCTCTCTGGCAAACTTCAGACGGGCCTGGACATGCACTGGCTTCAGCAGCGGAACACGTCTGGCACTGCGGGATTTGATTCCCTGCCGTTGTAGTGTGTTACTGATGGTGACCTTTGTTACTTTGGTCCCAGCTCTCTGCAGGTCATTCACCAGGTCCCCCCGTGTGGTTCTGGGATCTTTGCTCACCGTTCTCATGATCATTTTGACCCCACGGGATGAGATCTTGCGTGGAGCCCCAGATCGAGGGAGATTATCAGTGGTCTTGTATGTCTTCCATTTTCTGATGATTGCTCCCACAGTTGATTTTTTCACACCAAGCTGCTTGCCTATTGTAGATTCACTCTTCCCAGTCTGGTGCAGGTCTACAATTCTTTTCCTGGTGTCCTTCGAAAGCTCTTTGGTCTTGGCCATGGCGGAGTTTGGAGTCTGACTGGTTGAGGCTGTGGACAGGTGTCTTTTATACAGATGATGAGGTCAAACAGGTGCCATTCATACAGGTAACGAGTGGGGGACAGAAAAGCTTCTTACAGAAGACGTTACAGGTCTGTGAGAGCCAGGGATTTTCCTTGTTTGAGGTGACCAAATACTTATTTTCCACCCTGATTTACGAATAAATTCTTTACAAATCCTACCATGTGAATTCATGGATTTTTTTTTCACATTCTGTCTCTCACAGTTGAAGTGTACCTCTGGTGCAAATTACTGACCTCTGTCATCATTTTAAGTGGGGGAACTTGCACAATCGGTGGTTGACTAAATACTTTTTTGCCCCACTGTATATCATATTAAGAGTCATAGAGGGATAGAGGGTACTTTTCTGCTTCAGGATCTGGACAACTTGCTGTAATTAGTGAAACCATGAATTTAGCTATCTACTATTTAAATCCTGGAAATTCAGAATCCCGAAGGAAAATGTCCGGCCATCAGTGCTCTGAAATTTAAATTCACTTGGATTATGCAGAAGGATACAAAACAAGCAAGTCCACCTTTAAATGATGCAAATAATAAATGAATAAGTGAATAAAAGGAAGGTTTTGGAGTATCCTAGTCAGAGTGCAGAAATAAATCAGATTGAGCTGGTTTGTGATGACCTTAAACAGATCATTCATGCACGAAAACCCTCCAATGTGGCTAAATTAAAATAATTTAGTTCAATTCAATTTCAAGCCAGCTGTAACATAATGGGGGGCTCATTTCAAGACAGCTTTCAGGTGAGTTAACTGTTGTAGCCCTGGAGCTTTGGACTTTTGCTGCTGATGTTTTGGTCAGGTTAGTTATTCAGAGCTCACTGTCAAATCATTCAGTTAGGGAAAATAATTTTTTACAATTTTAAATACAATATAATGTGCTACTGTGTAAATGGACCGAATACTAATTCATCTGTTGTCTGTTTAATACGTATATCCGCACTGGCTGTACTGCATTCTGTATATATTTATTTGGTTTTGTTAGTACAATCAAAATCTTTTTTGTTTTGTGGGATTCATTAAAGGTATTTGTGCTATTTCATCTGAATGGAAGCTGTTTTGTTTTATTCCAAGCTTAAAAAAACTTGACTGACCGGCTTGTCTGTTTGATCTGACACCAAAGTTATTGTGCAGTTACATGTTGCGCAGCATTAACATGCAGGGTCAGTGAAACAGCAGCAAATGTGTCTCATCTCCTCTCAGCTATGTACATAAGAAACCCATAGAACAGCATGCAAAATAATGATCCTCATAACCACAAAGAATAAAATGAGATGCTAAATATTTAATGTATTTTTTTCATTCTCCAAATTTGTAAAATAGATCCACAAAATGAATTTCAACAAAAAGTCTTTAATGTAAACAATATTTGTACTGATTTTCACAATATAGTCCTGCATATACTAAAAAAAAGCGCTTGAGGTTGTTGGGGGGATTTTAGCATTTACTCCTCACATTTTAGTCAGGAGGTTATTAAGCTGCTACTACATTTCTGTACTACTGTACAGACATGAACAAACAGCAATGTAGTAAAATCGCCACCACCATACAAACATTCATTGTAAAAAATGAATCAAAATAAAGTCATAAACCACAGTGAAGTACATGAGAAATCCCTGGTTCTCTTACAATACACAATGTAATACATGTTGAGATCAAAGCTGCAGGAGGACAATAAAAGCTGTGAAGCAAAGTCCAAAGAAGGAACCATAAACCAAAGTCAAAGGGGAGATTTATGACATAAATGAAGCTCATGTTTGACAGTGAGCTTGAAAAACACAAATGGCTTATGAAGTAAAAATAATTTGATCAAATGATAGTCAAGCAAAATCTCCAGGGTTTGAAGTCCATGATACATGTTTCAGCTGCATCCTGTTCTGCCTAAAGTTAATATAAGACAGCAGAATCCAGTTAATAACTAACTGATAAAAAATCCACATGAAATCTGAGTATCAAGTAGAGTATTTTGAAACCAATGCAGGGCTTGGCATCTGTTACTGAACTGTGTTTCCTTGGCAGAGAGTTCAAGGCAAGGTTTCATTTGAAAAAAGAGAATCAGAGATCGCTGATTTTCTCAGTCAATAAATGTTTTTATGATGTTTTTGTGTTTCTCTTTAAAAAATTCTGGGCAAATCTAGAGTTGGTGGAAACAAACATGGAAATGTAATGTATCTGATGAACAGTGCTCAAGCTCTATATCAGTTTTCTAATAATAATTTAAAAAATTAGGGCTCTTCAGCCACACATGCACTGAAAGGCATCAGGTTACATTTAAGTGTAATCAGTTAATGAGTACTAATACTGGAGTTAGCAATGGAATCCAACAGATTAGAAAAAATGTCATAAAATCTCACTTTCACAAATATTTGTTTTCTGTGGTTTTTTAAATCTCAGAACATCCATCCGTTTTCTTCCATGTATCCATGTGGGCGGATGGTGGGGACTGCTGCCTATCTGAGCTGTTATGGGACGAGAGACTCTGGACATGGAGAATATGCAAATACCATACAGAGAGGTCCATGCTGGTGGGGTTAAATCCAAGTGGAAGCTAATCAACCTTTATTTTTTTTAATCTTTTATTTTTTTAATGATAAGTGATTTTCTTCTGATTAACCATCTAGAATCTAGATGGATGTCTGTTATAACGATTCAGTACTAACATTACTTTAGTAATCCTTAAACATTTGTTCAGTTGGAGCTGCTGTTTCTTTAAACTCTCACTTCATATGTCAGATGGGAAAAAACTGAGAAGCCTGGCTCCAGTTTGATGTGTCTGTGAACATAAAAGGACAAATATCAATTGAAAACAGGGCTCAGACCTGCATTTAAAGAAACACTTCCATTATTTTCATATTTGGAGGCAAAAGATGCAAAAACCTCCAACTTTAAAATCTGTTTTAAAAATAAAAATATTTGTTTTTAAAAATAAATGTAAGTTTAAAAAAAGTTTGTACATTGAAATTTGGCCTTTTTTGGAACTGAGCCTATACAATGACTTATTGCAATAAAATAAAATAAAATCATAAACCACAGGGAAGTATGAAGAACTCCTTTGTCTATAAGAATACACAAGGTAATAACTGTTGACATCAAGGCTGCAACAGGAGGACAATAAAAGCTGTGAAGCAACATCCAAAGAAAGAGCTGCAATCTAAAATAAAAGGGGAGATTTATAATGTAAGCAAATGTTTGACATTTGCTTGGAAAACACAAATAACTTAAACTAAAAAAGTAATAATTTTATCCCCAAAAAAAGATTCTCGAGAGTTTTGAGTCAGTAGGTTAGTTTATGGTTGTTTCGGGACAGATCCCATTCTCCATAAGGGTAGTAAAAGCTAGCACAATGCAGTTAATAATCAACCAATGAATGATTTAGATGAAATTTGAAGAGACTGTTGAAACCAAGTAGTCGTTACAGGGTTTGGTGTCTGTTACCAGTCTGTACTTACTTGGTGGACAGTAGGAGGAAAACTGCGAGAAATTTTGATTTGGTGAGTTTCTCATTTGAAAACAGAGAAATTGCAGAAAAAGACTTATTTTCTTATGCACTTTAATCAACTTTCTGTTCTTAGATTTTCAAAGATGCTGTGTCTCTGATCTGTAACCACAGATTCTATTCAAGCTGCCCGCAAAAATTTTGAGAACAAGTCAAAAACAAAATCTGACCTATTTATAAAAGGAGACCCTCAAACCACATGGAAGATCAAATGCACTCTCTTACCCATCTGACCAACTTTGATCAGAACGAAGTGGCTGATAAGTATGATGGGATAAATACAGCTCGATTATCCGAGACAGTAAAAGAAAAGAAGATGGTGGAAATGTCTTGCAATCAACACCAAAAAGAATCTAAACTGTTCTGTGTGGACGAGCAGAGAGTTGTGTGTCCTGTGTGTGAGTTTTCTCTCCACCAGAGTCACAAAGTGGTTCCTGTAGAAGAAGCAGTCAGTGACCTGAAGGAGCAGCTGAAATCTGACTTAAAGTCTCTGCAGGACAAGAGGAATAAATACAAACAAGTGGAGGAAGCATACAATGAAATGAGGGAACACGTGAAGAAGCAGCTGTTGTCCACAGAGAGGCAGATCAGAGCAGAGTTCAACAAGCTCCAGCAGTTCCTGAAAGAGGAAGAGGAGTCCAGACTGGCAGCTCTGAGGGAGGAAGAGGAGCAGAAGGGGAGGACTATCAGCAGAGAGATGAAGATGATTGAGGAGCAGATCTCCTCTCTGTCAGACAGCATCTCTGCTGTTGAAGAAGAGCTGCAGAAACACAGCGTGCCATTCCTCAGCAGTTATAAAGACACTCAGAGCAGAGCCAGAGCCCAGAGCTCAGTGTCAGATCCACAGCTGGTCTCAGGAGCACTGATAGATGTGGCCAAACACCTGGGCAACCTGTCCTTCAGAGTGTGGGAGAAGATGAAGGAGAAGGTCCACTTCAGTCCTGTCATTCTGGACCCAAACACTGCAAATGCCTGTCTCTGTTTGTCTGATGATCTGACCAGTGTGAGATTTGGAGACACAAAGCAGCAGCTTCCTGATAATCCAGAGAGAAACACTTATTACATAACTGTTTTTGGTTATGAGAGTTTCAGCTCAGGGAAACACAGCTGGGAGGTGGAGGTGGGAGACCATCCTAGCTATTTTGTAGGTTTAGCTAAAGAGTCTGTTGACAGGAAGGGGATGTCTTTTGGCTCACCAGACTGTGGATTCTGGTGTTTATTGTATTGTAGTGGAATATACTTTAACCGTGACGGTCAGACTCTCACACTGAAAAAGAGTCTCCAGAGGATCAGAGTCCAGCTGGACTATGACAGGGGGGAGGTGTCCTTCTATGACCCTGAAGACATGACTGTGATCTTCACCCACAGAGACACTTTCACTGAGAAACTCTTCCCATATTTCAGTTTTGGAGGGGATGGAAGTCAAAAAACATCTGATATCAAAATCTGTCAGACTGAGATTTGATTGAAAACTTGGAGGTCTAAAATTATTATACATTATAATATTTTATATTAAACAAAGTCATGAATGTAGTTTGTGGTTTTTGAGACTATGCAATATTATTTAACAGCTGGTTTCAAATATCATCCAGTTAATATGAGATTGATAACAATGATCCTGGTAGCTGATATCAGTGTCACTTTCTTTGATTTTGGTATTTGCCCCTCTCTGTTTAAAATCTCTTACTTTTTCATCAAATTATTTTTAAACATTTAAATATTTCCAAACATATGATGATTCACATAAATATCTGTAACTAAGATGATATTTTATGATATTTTGATATCATTTACTAAAGTCAGTGTCTCCCAATTATAGCAGCGCTTTAAAAGAACACTAAAATGAACACTAAAGTGAACACTAAAATATTTTTTTATTAGACTCTAATCTCTGTTTTAAAGCATTCGGGAAATTGTGTTATTTTTTCTTGTTATTGTAATAACGCACTATGTGTTACTGTGCAAAACGAATCCAATTGTGGACTTTAATGCAAAATTTATTCTGCTGTACATCAGTGCAGATTACTGTCTCAAAATCTTCTGTA
Organism: Neolamprologus brichardi; assembly: GCF_056152115.1. NCBI lineage: Eukaryota > Metazoa > Chordata > Actinopteri > Cichliformes > Cichlidae > Neolamprologus > Neolamprologus brichardi. The sequence continues at coordinate 32,328,115 of NC_142115.1, forward strand.
TATTTTTCTGTTTTCTTCATACAAAGAAAATCTGGATTTCTATTTGTCTCTGTTTTAATACAACATAAATGTAACACTGGGAAGCAGAGTTACCTAACTGTGGATGCACATTGATGGCTGAACAGCAACATTTATTTCATAAATCTGTAAAATTTGTACAGTTGGAGCTGTTGTTTGTCCCAGTGTGTTTCTGGAAACTCCCACTTCATATTCCAGATGTGAAACAACACATCAGCACATTCAGGATTTTGTTGTGTTAACTGTGGATTTCCTCTTCTTTTTTTTTTTATTGCAAATATGATAAAATGTCAAAATCATGAGTTTATTGATCTCTTGAGTTTTCTATCAATAAAAAATATAAACTCCTGGCAACAGTCTGATATTTCTTCAAAAACAGAATTTCATACTGAATTATAATTTTATAAATAACATCACAATAATCAGAAAAAACAGAGACATAGAGGAAGAAATCTAAAGTGATAAAAAGAGACAAAGGGAAACTAGAAACAGCCACCTGAAGAGAAATGATGGAGTAAGTTTGGAAAGACACCCTTTGAAGAGAGGCCGTCTCACTGATGTCCGTGCGGCTCAGGCAGTGACTGGAGATAGCAGACAGCAGACGTTCAGAGTTCAGTGATGCTTTATCTGACTAAATGACAGGAAGGCAGCAGAGTTCATGCTCAAATTAAGAGGACAACACTTCATGTAGTTTATGTGTATGACTGGACAGGTAATCAGTATTTATTAATTTGAGCCCCTTGAAATTTGAATTTTGCTCATTTGTGCAGAGAAGAAAACGCTGACTTCAGCCTAAAACCGCAGGCCTTTAAAAGTAAATATCATTTTGTCATCCTGGGAAAGAGTGGTGTTTTAAATGTCGTCTTATTTTGCATGTGTAGCTGTATTTTATTATTTTTAATCTTTTAATAATGTGTAGGGTGGTACTCTTGCAGTTTTATTGCATGCTTTTATTGTGACATTTGTTGACTTGTTTCCGGGAGACTCCTCACCTCCCCTATAGGGCTTTGGAGTTGACGTCACGCCGCAATGCATTATGGGAGCGCAGCGCCATTTTCGGGGTCTACGAATTAAAACAAACACACTGTTGGAACGACGACTACAAGAAAGATGCTTAAAAGCAGCTCAAAAGAGAATGGACTGTATAGAGACCGATTGCGTCCAGAGGCGAAGCGGCGGTACTTGCAGAAAATAGCGTGCATTGGAAATGTGGACCCGTATGAAACACAGCCGTGGAGTAGAAACCCTGAAGACCAACCGCTATTGACGTAGCCTGACATATTTTCGTACCTTGTCTGTGGAGTCAGCGCGTACAAGTCGTCATTCAAACAAAGGTAAGTCAGCTCGAGTACTGCGTGTGAAATGCGTTTGATTTCCCTGCAAACATTCAGATTAGTGCAGCATAAATTCATTCATGAGGGGAAACTACAGTGAGAACATGTGGAGGCTGTTAGAGGGATAACATAGTGAGTTCAGTGCACTGATGTGACATTGTCATGAAGGATTTAGTTATTCTTTATGGTTAAAGAAATTGCACTAATTTATTCATATTTATTATAAATAATTCTAATTATACATCTTGCTTCCATATTTGTATCTTGTGTCACTAAAAATACATTTTATTTTAGTTTTATACATTGATTAATGACCTGCAGAATCTCCTTATCATATTAAGTGACTCATAATTGTCACTTTATGCTTTCTCCATCTCTAAAGTGATGACATCCTTGCATTACATACTTTAGGTTCATTTTCTGCAGGCAGGTTTCTGACCGAGAACAGGCAGATTTACACTATAACATGCAGCGTTCTATAGATGGACACATAAAGAAATGAAAAATTACATGTATGTGCTAACTTTCTAAACACTTTGTTACATTTATGATAAAGTAGATTAAACACATTTATGTCGGCCTTGGCTCATAGTTCTTGTCTTTAAATGAACTTTGTGTGTTTCAGGTCCTGCACTCTCAAAGACTGAATGAACCAGCATTGCAGCCATGGGTCACTGTGAGCATCACAGGGAAGGTTGAAGCCGCCCACTGCACCTGTAAGGCCGGAGTCGTGGAGACCTGCACCCACGTCACTGCTCTTCTGTTTAATGTAGAAGCAACAGTGTTGATCTGTGGCACAGGACTGTTACAGATGAACCTGCATGCTGGGTTTTGCTGGGTAATGTGACCAAGATACAGTCAGAGGTTGGCCATAAGATAGACTTCTCCTCTTCAGCTGCCCAAAAAAAGGCTCTTGATCAAAACATAAACAGACCATCTGTAGTGACAGGTAAAAGGAGCCGTCCTCAAAAAAGAAAAATCCCACCTGCTACCGTGGAGGAGTTGTCACTGCTGGAGGATACTTGGATACTTTGCTGGAGCACAGTAAAGCTGTGGGTTGTGGGAATGACCCATAATGTTTTATCTAGGGGTCTAGATTTATGCCTGTAGTGCACTGCCATGTAAATAATTTGCATTTACTGAATATGTACTGACTGAGTACCACTGTTCAAAAATTGAATAAAGAAACAAACTAATTTCTGCCTCTTTTTTTATTATTATGAAAACCACTTTATAGAACATCACATCCGTTACAATGTAGAATCCAGTCATTTATAGTTTACAAATGACAAAATGTTTACATAAAATCATGACAGTGTTTACATGATATCAACCACTACTAACATTACTTTATTTACTGTATCTTTTGAAAAAATACAGCAATTTTAACAGCACAATACTTAAGAATATTTAACAGGAGCAGGTTTCATATTTCCCTGGTTTTATTATCACACTGTTCACCAAAACGCAGCAAACCTTCACCATCTTATCCAGAAGGGTCACCTCTTCACCCTCACATGGAAGAAGTAATCTGATTGGCATGGTGGTATGTTTGAAGCAGGTCCCTTGTGTAGCGCTGGAACCCAGTCACGATGTGTTTCATCCATTTCATAGGCTGGTTTGCCTGCAATAATGCCAAATAATTAGCAAGTCTATAAATAGAAGGTGGTTCTACAAAATCACTCAGTAGGATGTTTGTTCTAATTTATGAAGCGCCTTGAGGCGACATTTGTTGTGATTTGGCGCTATATAAATAAAATTGAATTGAATTTGCTATGAGCTCAGAGTGCATCGAAAATAAAACTAATAGGCTATAAAGAGTGATATGAACATATTTAGAACTTACCGGAATGAAACTGTCTGGAGCACCAACAGATATTTGGAGATGGAAGAGAACTGGATATCAGCTCGTCTCACAGCTGCTATCCAGGCTACACGCCTTCATTTGCTAACATTGATACATGAGCTGCCTCGTGTTGCTTCCAGGTTGGGAAAGAATGAAAAGATAAACCATTTTCAAGCTTATTCTCTTGCCGGTCGTGCGATCGAACATTGCAGCCGACCACACAGCAAATACGAACCGTGGCTGTTGTGTGTGCCTTTGCTCCCTTTTCACTTGCGCTAGACCCCGAAAATGGCGGATCGAGCCAAAATCCTTTCCACGCCCACCCCCGTGACATCACGCTCCAAAGCCCTATCACACACCTGTGAGAGTTCATGCCCTGGAAGGATTGCGCGTTTGACAAATCACAGTTCGCATTCGCGCCACAAACAGACCAATAAGAGTGCCTGGCGGCGGTCCAACTGGAAACGAAAACGGAAATAAACACCATCGGCGAAGAGTGAAGAGGTGACGCGATAGTATCGCATCATACGTCGTTGGACGGCGAGATACTAATCACGCGTGTCAAGTACAGTTAAGAGCTCTGCCCATTGGGGCTCACAGGAGCGAGGTAGTGGAGAGGACGTGTGAGGACGCTGCCAGCTTTTGGATTTTAATAGATCTTTATTGGACTTTTAGCGGTTCTAATTGATCGGCTGAGGCGATTGAAACTTTTTAGTTTCATTGTTTTTACATATTTAAATGTTGTTGTGTTTGACTGAAAATCAGCTTTTTAGACACATTCAGTCATTAGTTCAGTTTTATTTAACATGGAAACTCACTTTCATTGTTCTTTTTATATTTAACTGACTCCTTAGAATAAAAGATTATTTGCTTCGGTTGGTTTGTAAATATTCTTGTTGTGCTGAAGCTGTTTTCTTGAAATAATCATAATCAGATTTTATAAAATTCAGTTTATTTTAAGCAACTACATTTAAAATTTTTATTTTTATTTTCAGACCTGCATTCACATTTAACATCAACTCTCTTAAACTGCATATCAGAGAAGACTTGTGCAGTTTGTTTAGATGGAGTCACTGATTCTCACTTTGGTCTGATCCTCAGTGTGAAACATTACCAGGCAGAAATCAAATGTAATCATGGATAAAGTTTACATTCTCACACCTGATCTGCATCTTTATAAACTCTAACTTATGTTGTTTAACAGTAAATTTAAAGCTGCAGAGATGTTTGATGAAGGTCCAACTTTATAATATTGGTATTTATTTGTATATTATATTTACTCACAAGACAAAGTTCATATTTTCTTCTCTGGTAAAAATGTTTTTCCAACATTTTATTTCCACTTTCTCACAGTTTTATTATATATGACTCATTACATGTTAGTTATGCCGTCACTCAATAAGTAAAGCAGAAACACTTTTCTCAGTTCATCTCTAAAAACTGCAAATACACAAATAAAACATTTTTTTCTTTAGTATTTCCATAAACTTTGGCTCTAAATACATCATTTGTTATACGTTTGGAAATTTAAAGTCAGTAAGATTATTAAGAGAGCAAGAAGGTAGATTGTTAATTAAAAACGAATAAAACTTTTTTTCTCCTCTTTGCAGACTGAATCTTGTTTTTCAGTCCTGAGCACAGACCTGCTGACATGTTGGAGAAGCAAACAAAGTATTTGTTTAGTCAGTCTGTCCTGAGCCATAGTCTTTGTGACACTTTTTATACTTTATTCATATTTTATAAATTTGTTTATGTAACCAGATAAGGGGCAGAAAAGTGATGATGGTACTAAGGGTCTGCACCATAGCTTCTTCCTTTGACTATAAACATCACAGCAGTTATTCTAACATGTTGCTGAGGTATAACAAGGCACAGCACTAAAATGAATGTGCATCAATACAAACTCACCAGAGCAGTTTGGTTCATGCTAAATGTGTGAACTCAGCTCTGCTTCAAAGTTAGTGAATTCTCCCTCTAACAACACATTAGACTCATCAGTTTCAATTATGTACATTTTTATAAACGTATCTAGCATGACTCATTTCATCACAGCAGCACACAGAGGACAAAAGACACCGGCCCTGGTTCCTGTCACAGCTGGGATTTCATCCTGCTTTCATCCTGACGGGCCGTCGTAGTCTAATCACAACATAGCATAGCTGAATTCTTATATAATAAATCATCTTCAGTTCCTTCTCCTTATTGAAATATCTGTTTGTGAAGCACAACCTGGAAACTATCTGAATTACTGTGACAGCGCCCTCTAGCGAATACAAATATTATATGCACATTTCAGTTTGCTATGTCACTGTGATTCATGAAAATGAAAGTAAATTTCGACACTTTTAAACAGAGATGAGACGCCATTACAGGGAGTCAGATCTCTGCTAATAACACACGTTTGGATTTTTATCAGAAAGTTCAAGAGACACTAATTTGGTGAGTTAAAAATACTTAACGATCAAATGGCTGAGAAACTCGGACTTGTTGAAAATTTCCTGAGCTGCCATGTGTGTTCAGAGACTTTCAGAGATCCTGTGTCTCTGAGCTGCAACCACAGCTTCTGTTCAAGCTGCCTGCAGAAATTCTGGGAACAAACTAAAAACAAAAACTGTCCCATTTGTAAAAGAAAATCTTCAAAGGATCAAACATCTATAAACGTTTCTCTCAAAGAACTTGCTGACTCCTTTGCTAATAGACACAGTGAGAGCTCACCTGAGACAGAAAACGAAAAGGAGGAAGAGAAGGAGGAGGTGGTGTGTGATAATCATCCAGATGTCCCTTACTGGTACTGTGAGAATGAAGACAGAGCTGTGTGTCCTGTGTGTGAGTTTTCTCTCCACCAGAGTCACAAAGTGGTTCCTGTAGAAGAAGCAGTCAGTGACCTGAAGGAGCAGCTGAAATTGGACCTAGAGTCTCTGCAGGACAAGAGGGACGAATACGAAGAAGTGGAGGAAACATACAATGAAATGAGGGAACACATGAAGAAGCAGCTGTTGTCCACAGAGAGGCAGATCAGAGCAGAGTTCAACAAGCTCCAGCAGTTCCTGAAAGAGGAAGAGGAGTCCAGACTGGCAGCTCTGAGGGAGGAAGAGGAGCAGAAGGGGAGGACTATCAGCAGAGAGATGAAGATGATTGAGGAGCAGATCTCCTCTCTGTCAGACAGCATCTCTGCTGTTGAAGAAGAGCTGCAGAAACACAGCGTGCCATTCCTCAGCAGTTATAAAGACACTCAGAGCAGAGCCAGAGCCCAGAGCTCAGTGTCAGATCCACAGCTGGTCTCAGGAACACTGATAGATGTGGCCAAACACCTGGGCAACCTGTCCTTCAGAGTGTGGGAGAAGATGAAGGAGAAGGTCCACTTCACTCCTGTCATTCTGGACCCAAACACTGCAAGTCGCCGTCTCTATCTGTCTGATGATCTGACCAGTGTGAGGAATGGAGACACAAAGCAGCAGCTTCCTGATAATCCAGAGAGAAACACTAAGTATGTCACTGTTTTTGGCTCTGAGGGCTTCAGCTCAGGGAAACACAGCTGGGAGGTGGAGGTGGGAGACCATCCTGCCTGGATTATAGGTTTAGGTAAAGAGTCAGTTGAGAGGAAGGGAGAGTGTTCTGCTTCACCAAAAGATGGATTCTGGTGTTTATGGCATCGTAGTGGAAAATACACTAATGGTGCTGGTCAGACTGTGACAGTGAAGAAGAGTCTCCAGAGGATCAGAGTCCAGCTGGACTATGACAGGGGGGAGGTGTCCTTCTATCACCCTGAAGACATGACTCTGATCTACACTCACAGAGACACTTTCACTGAGAAACTCTTCCCATATTTCAATGTTGGAAAGGCAGGAGACGCCAAAACCTCTGATATCAAAATCTGTCAGACTGAGATTTCTCTGAAAACTGCAACGAGGTCTCTGTGAACTTTTCTTCTCTTGTCTCATCCTTTTAGTTACAGCTTGTTTTGTGGTTTTTTGTTTTTCAATTTAGGCAACTCCTGTTTTTATTTATGTGAGAAATTTCAGAAAGAAAGATTAGTATCTGAAGCATTTTATACAATGTGAGAAAAATCTTTTTCAAAACACAGTAAAATTAAATGATAAAAGTAATTTTTGCTTTGTTTTCTTGCAAATTCAGTTTGAAGGTCCTTAAAACTTTATATTTATTTGTTCTTTTTTTGGTTGATTTTTTCCTTTTTTGACAAATATATAGCAGTTTCAAGTCATTGGGTGTTCATGAAACAGTTTTTAAACATTTAAACAGTGCGAAGTTGAACATACTTCCATGTGTCAGACATTGATGAACAAGCACTGATAAATGTCACTTTCCTTTCCTTCATCAGTTATTTAGATCCAAATCAGCTAATAACAGCATCGTGACAATTTGTGCTTCTAATGTCTGCTTTTAATACTTAACTGTCAGTGATTCATTTAAGTGATTTGCTTCATTTAAATGTGTTTCTTATAGCATGTTCTCCATTATGTTGCAAAATAAACCAAACTGTGTAGGTTGTCATAATAATTCAGCCATGTTTTTCTTTAAAATGTGTCATTGTAGAATAATGTTGACTGTCTGACATTTATTCAGTTGTATTCATACAAACTAAAGTTCATTCTTTGTTTTTTAGATTGTTCCTAAGTTCTGTGTAAATTGCTTTGTCAGATACAGACACTGTTTTCTTTGCTACTGACTGACCCGAAACATTTATTTCATAATTGTTGAACATTTGTACAGTTGGAGCTGCTGTTTGTTCCAGTGTGTTTCTGTGAACTCATATTCCAGATCACATCAGCACATTCAGGATTTAATCTTGTTAACTGTGGATTTCCTGTTTTTCACCTGCAGAGCAAATATGATGAAAATGTTGGAAACACAAGTTCACTGATTTCCTGGATTATTTTCTGTCAATAAAAATATCAAAGTCTGGCTGCGTTTTGATTTGTGTATAAACATCAAAGGAAATTTGATCTCTTAATTTTTATTGTTTAATTCTTACTGTATTCAAACTGTCCTTTTATTGGTAACACATTAACACATCTTGTTGAAGTTAGAGAAACACGTGCATCACCTAAGAGAATAAAGCAAAAATCTGAAGAATCAGAGAATTTAAGGATTAATATGATTATACAGAAGAAATCCAAAGTGGCAATAAGAGACAAAGTAAGAGGAGGAAACTTCATGTAGTTCATGTGTAGGGCTGCACAAAAAAACCTGTATTTATTATTTAATCATGTGAAGACATGACTCATATCTGCACTCACAGAGACACTTTCACTGAGATACGTGTAATATTGGAAAAGCAGGAGATGCCAAAACAACTGATAATAACATGTTTTAGACTTTTAGAGCTTTTCATTGTAGTTCAGTGAGATCTCAGTGAATTTCTTTCCTTTGGTTTATTTTAAATTTTTGTGTAAATTATTGTGAATGTATTTGTTTCATCTTTCAATCTTTGATCAATTCCATCAACTTCTTTCTATGTGAGAAAACACTAAAATATCTCTTGGAGTAAATGAAATGTACAACATGAACTTCTGATGACTGAAACACAGAACAGTCATGTGTTCATTTCTTGTCATTTAAGGTCAAGAGCCGTCACTACAGGCCTGCAGGCAGAAATCTGAGAAGCCTAATCTGAAACTTTTCTGTTAGTCACTGTGATTTGGAGCGACTAAAACTGATCAAAAACCATTTAAATAACAATTTGACTAGTTCATCTTTTGGTTGTTTCTGTGGCTGAAACACTAAAAATAATGTTTTTTCTCCTTTTTTTGGACACCTGCTGTATTTGAAAGCAATTTGAGTCTTTTTAATTATTATTGTTGCATGGACGATTTACAAAACTCACTGAAGATGTTTTAATGAAAACACTGAACATTTTGAGTCTCAATGAAAACCTCATCAGGCAAGTCTTGATACAAATACTGAAGCTGAGAACATTTCCTCTGTATTTGTATTTGATACTAATTAGTGTTATTAACTGTGGAGTTCAAGTTTTTCTCCTGATGAACAAAAATTGTGAAAATATCAGAAAAACAAGTTCATTAATCTCCTGTTTTTTTCTGTCAGTTAAATATATCAAAGCCTGTCTGCTGTCTGATGTGTCTGTAAACACAGAAGGACGCTGAACTTTCTATTTAAACTGTCATTTTATTGATAACACCTTAACACATTTTATTGAAGTTAGAGAAACACATGAAGCACGTAAGAGAACAGAGCAATAATCAGAAGAATCAGAGAACTAGAGGATTAATATTATTATACAGAAGAAACCCAAAGTGACAAAAAGAGACAAAGGGAAAGTAGAAAGAGCCAACTGCAGAGAAATGATGGAACAAGGTTGGAAACAGAGAGAGTGGGGAAAGAGTGAAAGACGCCCTATGAAGAGAAGCCGGCTCAGTGTTGTCAGTGCAGCTCAGTCAGTGACTGTAAAAAGAAGATGGCAGGAGTTCAGAGTGGCTCCAGCTCATCTCAGTGATGCTTCATCTGACTAAATAACAGGAAGGCAGCAGAGCTCACACTGGCCTCAAGAGGAGGACACTTCATGTAGTTTATATGCAGGGCTGCACAATGAATCACTGTTCCTTATTTCACCTTTGATAATTCATACAGATGATGATTTATTAGAGGCATCAGTGTCATTTTAGTCCTAACTGTGCAGCTCTAATCAATAATCTGAATGGAAGCTGGTTCTTCTTCTACACTGATGAACTGCTGATGTCTCTGACTGGATTGTCTGTTTGATCTAAAGTTACTGCAGCTACATTAGAAGCATCAAGCTGCCTCAGTGTGTTTGTGCTTTATTTTGTGTGACAGCGCCCCCTGCTGGAGCATCTTTACTCTTTGAAGCAGCAGTGACTCTTGGTGCTGACAGTCACTCAGCTATGTACAAAAGGCAGCCAGTCTGCACTGGCAACACAGAGCCCCATAGAGAAGCATGTCAAATAATCATCATCACATCATCATCATAACTGTCAACTTCCTCATAGTCATCCTCAGTGCTATAATCTATATATAATATTCCTTATCATTATAATCATCTTCATTATATCATCTCGAGACAAAAATAGTGATATGCACTTAAAAAGCTGAGAAAATAGAGAGAGAAAGGTCGAGTATACCAGCATTCAGTAGAAAATAAAGCAAAACTCAAGTAAAAACAAGTAAAAACATGTGTCCTGCTGACTGTTTGTTTTAGAGCAGGGTGAAACCGGTTTATTGGACGAGACATGAGTGCAGTACAACATGTCAGCTGCTCAGTGTGAAAAAAATAAAAACCTCTATTTAACAAAATTTTCACCATCTCAACAAAATGTGATAACATTATAAGCTGTAAGGTGACAAATGTTCTGCCTTATTAATTCAAATTAAAAGTTAAATAAAGTACATTATAAACTGTACATGATACTTATTTAGGCCACAGCAAATATAAAGCTACAGCTTTTTTTTTCAAGCATCTCTTTAAAATTATGTGATTAGGTTCAATCTTGATTGAACAGAGAATGGGATATTAAAGTGGGGAGTGATGCATCTTTCCCAATGAATAAATTATTGGTCTTTAAATACTAATTGTGATAAACATCAGTTGGAAAAAACTTCATGTCACCTCACACTTTATAATGTCCTGGGTTCAAATTCATGCTGGGGGCTTTCTTTGTGGAGTTTGCTGTCACCTGTCCAGAGTGTAGCCGAACTTTAAACCTGACTCCTGGGATAGGCTCCAACACTCTGCCCCCAAATATATAAACAATTTCAGTACTACAGCTGTTGTATAAAACATAAAAAATGTGCAAAATCCATTTCTTCACCAGTGTGTAGCTTGCGTTAGGCTACCTCAAGTGTTTTGATTTACAAAGAGTGAAAACTGATAACAAAAAGACCTCACAGTGAAATGTTCAAAGGGGTGAAAATGACACACAGTGAGGAAAGGACTGAGGGAATTTTAATGAAAAGAAAACTGTTTATGGCTAATTGTTGGCTTGAAAAAGGGGCTTTGAAAAGCTCAGTTACTCAAAATCATACAGAACACATGTGAATATTATTTCTGCACAACTTAGGAGACACAGAGAAGCTATCAGCATGTCTGATGCAGTATTTCTTTAACACTGTGAGAAACTGCACCATCTAGTCAGGACAGAGTGAAACGGTGGGGTCATTGATATCAGCTCCACCAATAACAGAATAAATGAAACCTAAAGAGTCACTTTGTCGCTCTGAGTGTCGCTCTGAGCGGAACACATTACATTAAAGGTTGGGACCTGTACGGACGAATACAAATTAGCTCAAAAGTCAAAGACACTGTATTTGTCCTGTAAATTATCAGGGGTGGCTGAGAAATTGCTTTTAGAAGGTTAGCTGAGCTGCCATGTGTCTTCAGAGACTTTCAGAGATCCTGTGTCTCTGAGCTGCAGCCACAACTTCTGTTCAAGCTGCCTGCAGAACTCAACTCTGCTTCAAAGTTAGTGAATTCTCCCTCTAACAACACATTAGACTCATCAGTTTCAATTATGTACATTTTTATAAACGTATCTAGCATGACTCATTTCATCACAGCAGCACACAGAGGACAAAAGACACCGGCCCTGGTTCCTGTCACAGCTGGCATTTCATCCTGCTTTCATCCTGACGGGCCGTCGTAGTCTAATCACAACATAGCATAGCTGAATTCTTATATAATAAATCATCTTCAGTTCCTTCTCCTTATTAAAATATCTGTTTAGATTTTTTAAAAAACACTTGGAGAAGTCAATGATTTTTCAATTTTCACTCTTGTGTTTTTTGTGAAGCACAACCTGGAAACTGTCTGAATTACTGTGACAGCGCCCTCTAGCGAATACAAATATTATATGCACATTTCAGTTTACCACGTCACTGTGATTCGTGAAAAGGAAAGTAAATTTCGACACTTTTAAACAGAGCTGAGACGTCATTACAGGGAGTCAGATCTCTGCTAAGAACACACGTTTGGAGGATTTTAATCAGAATGTTCAAGAGACACTAATTTGGGGAGTTAAAAATACTTAAAGATCAAATGGCTGAGAGACCTCTTCTTGAAAACTATCTGAGCTGCCATGTGTGTTCAGAGACTTTCAGAGATCCTGTGTCTCTGAGCTGCAACCACAGCTTCTGTTCAAGCTGCCTGCAGAAATTCTGGGAACAAACTAAAAACAAAAACTGTCCCATTTGTAAAAGAAAATCTTCAAAAGAGCATCTTATGGTCAACTTTGCTCTGAAAGAACTTGCTGATTCATTTGCTGGGAGACAGAAATCTGGATCATCTGAGATAGGAAAGGGAGAAAAGAAATTAACAGTGGTGTGCAGTAAACACGAGGAAGAGTCTAAACTGTTCTGTGTGGACGAGCAGAGAGCTGTGTGTCCTGTGTGTGAGTTTTCTCTCCACCAGAGTCACAAAGTGGTTCCTGTAGAAGAAGCAGTCAGTGACCTGAAGGAGCAGCTGAAATCTGACTTAAAGTCTCTGCAGGACAAGAGGAACAAATACAAACAAGTGGAGGAAACATACAATGAAATGAGGGAACACATGAAGAAGCAGCTGTTGTCCACAGAGAGGCAGATCAGAGCAGAGTTCAACAAGCTCCAGCAGTTCCTGAAAGAGGAAGAGGAGTCCAGACTGGCAGCTCTGAGGGAGGAAGAGGAGCAGAAGGGAGGACTATCAGCAGAGAGATGAAGATGATTGAGGAGCAGATCTCCTCTCTGTCAGACAGCATCTCTGCTGTTGAAGAAGAGCTGCAGAAACACAGCGTGCCATTCCTCAGCAGTTATAAAGACACTCAGAGCAGAGCCAGAGCCCAGAGCTCAGTGTCAGATCCACAGCTGGTCTCAGGAGCACTGATAGATGTGGCCAAACACCTGGGCAACCTGTCCTTCAGAGTGTGGGAGAAGATGAAGGAGAAGGTCCACTTCAGTCCTGTCATTCTGGACCCAAACACTGCAAGTGACTGTCTCTATCTGTCTGATGATCTGACCAGTGTGAGACGTGGAGACACAGAGCAGCAGCTTCCTGATAATCCAGAGAGAAACACTAAGTATCCTGCTGTTTTTGGCTCTGAAGGCTTCAGCTCAGGGAAACACAGCTGGGAGGTGGAGGTGGGAGACCATCCTGTCTGGAATCTGGGTTTAGTTAAAGAGTCAGTTGACAGGAAGGGAGAGTGTTCTGCTTCACCAAAATATGGAATCTGGTGTTTAAAGCATCGCAGTGGAAAATACACTAATGGTGTTGGTCAGACTGTGACAGTGAAGAAGAGTCTCCAGAGGATCAGAGTCCAGCTGGACTATGACAGGGGGGAGGTGTCCTTCTATGACCCTGAAGACATGACTCTGATCTACACTCACAGAGACACTTTCACTGAGAAACTCTTCCCATATTTTGATATTGGAAAGGCAGGAGATGCCAAAACCTCTGATATCAAAATCTGTCAGACTGAGATTTCTTTGAAAACTTCAGTGAGGTCTACAGAGCTTGGAATGAAAAGCATTTGGACTTCTTTAGAGAGGTCTTTTCAGTGAGGTCTTGGTGAATTTTTTCTCTTCTCTCATGTTTTCTTTCTTTTGTTACAACTTGTTTTGTAGAACTTTTTTATGTGAGAAATGCAGGAATAAAATTTTTAGCACTTTCCAAATGAAATTACAAATGTAGCTCAGATCCTTTTATTTTCAAATTAAGTTTCACAATGCAATTTCAGAATTAATGCATCAAATGTTGGATCATATAAAACTGTCTTCTGTCTGATGATCTGACCAGTGTGAGACGTGGAGACACAAATCAGAAGCTTCCTGATAATCCAGAGAGAAACACTTATAGTGTCACTGTTTTTGGCTCTGAGGGCTTCAGCTCAGGGAAACACAGCTGGGAGGTGGAGGTGGGAGACCATCCTGAGTGGGATTTGGGTTTAGTTAAAGAGTCAGTTGACAGGAAGGGAGAGAATTTTCTTTCACCAAAATATGGAATCTGGTGTTTAAATCACGAGAGTGGAAAATACATTAATGTTGTTGGTCAGACTGTGACAGTGAAGAAGAGTCTCCAGAGGATCAGAGTCCAGCTGGACTATGACAGGGGGGAGGTGTCCTTCTATGACCCTGAAGACATGACTTACATCTACACTCACAGAGACACTTTCACTGAGAAACTCTTCCCATTTTTTAACATTGGAGAGGCAGGAGACGCCAAAACCTCTGATATCAAAATCTGTGAGACTGCGATTTCTCTGAAAACTGCAACGACGTCTCTGTGAATTCTTTTTTCTTTTCTCTTGTTTCAAGCTTTCTCGTTATTTGTTACAGCTTGTTTTGTGGTTGTTTGGTTTTCAATTTTGGCAACTCCTGTTGTTATTTTTCATGTGAGAAATTTCAAAAAGAAAAATTTAGCACCTGAAGCAATTTATACAATAAGATAAAAATTATTTTCAAAACACAGAGTAAAACAAAATCATAAATGTAATTTTGTTTTGTTTTGTTGCAAATTCAGTTTGAAGATGTTTAAAGTCATTAAGTGTTCATGAAACTGTTTTTAAGCATTTAATCAGTATAAAATAGATGTGATATTGATAAACAAGCTCTGATAAATGTCACTTTCTTTACCTTCATCAGTTATTTAGATCCATATCAGCTAATAACAGCATCGTGACAATTTGTGCTTCTAATGTCTGCTTTTAATACTTAACTGTCAGTGATTCATTTAAGTGATTTGCTTCATTTAAATGTGTTTCTTATAGCATGTTCTCCATTATGTTGCAAAATAAACCAAACTGTGTAGGTTGTCATAATAATTCAGCCATGTTTTTCTTTAAAATGTGTCATTGCAGAATAATGTTGACTGTCTGACATTTATTCAGTTGTATTCATACAAACTAAAGCTCATTCGTTGTTTTTTAGATTGTTCCTAAGTTCTGTGTAAATTGCTTTGTCAGATACAGACACTGTTTTCTTTGCGTCATCGGTGTTTCTCTTTGAATCTTCTGTGTACGCAGCATTATTCTGTGTTTCACCGTGTCTCTCTGCTCCTCGCACTGTGTCCTCCTTTTGTGTTAGTTTTCCCAGTTTAGGTTTATGTTTCGGTTCTGCCGCTTCTTGGTTATTTCTCACTGTAAATAAATCTCACTTGCACCTCCACCACTGGCTGCTATTTGGATCCTCCTTCTCACCTCCACACGACTGCCGCCCCAGCCGTGACACCAGATCACATCAGCACATTCAGGATTTAATCTCATTAATTGTCTTTTTCACCTGCTGAACAAATATGATGGAAATGTCAGAAACCTGATTTCATTGATCGCCTGGATTATTTCTGTCAATAAAAAAGTCTGGCTGCATTTTGATTTGTCTATAAACATCAAAGGAAATTTTATCTCTTAACTCTTATTGTTTAACTCTTACTGTATACAAACTGTCATTTTATTGATAACACCTTAACATTTTCTTGAGGTTAGAGAAACACTTGCATCACCCAAGAGAATAAAGCAATAATGTGAAAAATCAGGGAACTAGAGGATTAATATTATTGTACAGAAGAAATCCAAAGTAGCAATAAGAGACAAAGGGAAAGTAGAAAAAGCCACCTGAAGAGAAATGCTGGAGTGAGTTTGGAAAGACACCCTGTGAAGACTGGAGATAGAAGACAGCAGAAGTTCAGAGTTTAATGATGCTTTAACTAAAAGACAGAAAGGCAGCAGAGTTCATGTTCAAATCAAGAGGACAACACTGCATGTAGTTTATGTGTATTACTGCAGTTAGTTAGTTTAGGGTTTTTTCATTAGTTTCAGTCTTTTTAATTATTATTGTATGGAGCGCATATGTCAGAGGCACGATTTACAAAACTCACTGTAGGCTTAGCTAGGTAAGCTTATTCTTACTGTTATAACAAACAGAACTTTTAACAAATGTGTTTTTTTTATTGCAGGGAATAGGTAAGGTTAAAGTTTAACAACAAACACTGAGCCTCACTTTTGATATTTGCAGACAACATGGAAAAACGTGGATCCAAACACTGTCTCGCAGCCTCTTCTATTAAAATACCTCATATAGCACTAAATCTGGTACCTGAACACATCTTCATTTTTAACATATTTATGGCTGTGATGAACCAGCATCTCTCTCATGTGTTTTAATACCTGTGACGTCAGAATCAATCAGAATCAGAATATTTTATTGATCCCTAGGGAAATGATGTGGGTTACAGTTGCTCTTGTACAGTGACAATAAGAAAAACAGAAACAAAAAAACCCCAAAACAAAAACAGAATAGATGATTAGAAATACAATATGTCAAGATATAAGGAATAGCACAATATATACAAATCACCAAATAATAAATATCCAGGGTTGACAGATGCGATTATAAATAAATATCCAGAAAATAGACAGCAACATTACCAAGCAGGAAGGAGCATGTGCAAAAGGATGTAACTATTGCAGTGTTTACAGTGTGTTAGATGGAGGAGTTGTACAGGGAGATGGCCACAGGCAGGAATGATTTCCTGTGTTGTTCAGTGGCGCTTTTTGGTAATCTCAGTCTCTCACTGAACGTGCTCCTGTGGCTAGCCAGCAGGTCATGGAGTGGGTGGAAGGTATTGTCCAACATTGTCTTTATTTCGGACAACATTCACCTCTCTGACACCGCCTTAAGAGAGTCAAGCTCCATACCCACAACATTACTGGCCTTACGGATCAATTTATTGAGTCTGTTGGCATCAGCAATGCTCAGCCTGCTGCCCCAGCATGCAACAGCATAGAGGATAGCTCTGGCCACAACAGACTCATAGAAATTTCTGATCATTGTCCGACAGATGTTGAAGGACCTCAGCCGCCTCAGAAAATAGAGACGACACTGGCCCTTCCTTTAAAGTGCAGTGGTGTTTTTGAATGAGTCAAATTTATTGTTTATGTGTACTCCGAGATATTTATAGTCCTCCACAATGTCCATGTTGACCCCCTTGAGTGTCAAAGGGGTCAAGGGTTTCCCGATATTCCTAAAATCCACAATTAATTCCTTGGTCATGAGTCTGCACACAGACGTCGTGTTGAACAGATGGCGCTATGGTGAGGTCAGAATAACTAAGAGCTGATTACGCTCAAAACTGAGACTTTTTTATCTGCCTTGAAAGTTAAATGTTGCTACGAGGGGCTTCATAGTGGAGGCAAAAGTGATGCTCAGATAAAGACAAACAAGGAGCCAAAGGAAGGAGGCAGCTGCAGGTCTCTCTCTTAAGGATGTAACACAAGATAAGCTCATACAGTGGCAATTAAACGTTATTAAAACAGCAAATAGCTTTTATCAGTGTGGTTGGTTTTAAGGTTGATTTAAAAATTTGCATTCTTTTCTAAACACAAGAGAGTTCAGCTTATTTCAATATATAACAAAGAAAATGAAGATATAATTTTTCCATTGTTAAAAATCGCGCAGTTAGAAGTAAACTGTGTGTCGAAAACATTAATAGATCAGGTCACCTGCTGGTTTGAAATACTCTCCTTCCTACCTTATTATGAGTAAGCAACAGGGGCACAGGCAATAATCTCGGAGTGGGCAAAAAGACGTGATAGAGGCGGATGGAAGTGAAGAGAGCGTGGAAAATAAAGGTTTTCTACCACAGAGAAGGGCTTTTGAGTAAGTGGTGA
The DNA here is from genome assembly GCF_056152115.1 of Neolamprologus brichardi. NCBI lineage: Eukaryota > Metazoa > Chordata > Actinopteri > Cichliformes > Cichlidae > Neolamprologus > Neolamprologus brichardi. The sequence continues at coordinate 32,345,937 of NC_142115.1, forward strand.
AAATGTTTTTTGGGTAAATGAAGAGGGATGAATCATAATAAATTTAAATGAATATGTTTTTAAATAATTTCTATTTTATTATTTCTAAATATGAATTTAATTGTAAAACTCTGGCAGCCTGTTCTTTGTGGGCGGGATCTATTTTCAATGAGCCAATATGGAACGTTGTGGAGGGCGGGGCCTGTTTCAAACATGAAAGGCAAGAGAATCAGGCCATGACGTCACAGTCAACTCAAGTCCTTAAACAGCCAGCTGAAACTGCACACTAGACAAGCACGTTTCTTACCTACAGTCACGAGCGATTCACTAGATGAACTTTTGTTCTGCTACCGTCAGTCAAATCTGAATATCTGATTTATTGTAACACTGCAGCTTTGTTTTAAATGTCAAAAATGAGCAACCAGAAAGGAAAACCACAATTTATGTGCACTCTGCCAAAAAGTACACTGGATGACCTTATTAAGGTTAGGAAAGCCTTCCAAAACACTCTGTCTGAAAATCAGCTTCTTAAAGAGGATACAAAGGAAGCTAGACAGCTAATCAAACAGCTGATGGTCCAAATTCCACTGATGCGTGCCAAGCTGGACCAATATGAGATCCAAGCTGGAGAACTCACTGATGAGTCAGTGTCACGCAAAGTGCAAGTGAGGAGCACCACTAACGAAAAAGGGGCTCAGGCTTGTTCAGATCAGGAAAAGACCAGCATCTTTGACCTTGAGATGAACCGTCTGGAAGAGCAGCTTCAGCAGAGGGACAGTGAAATCCTGATCCTCAAACAGGACAAGGACAGTCTGTCTGCCGAGCTTGCACAGCTTCAGAAAGCCAAGGAAGAAAAATTTATGTGCACTCTGCCAAAAAGTGTTCTGGAAAAATTTCCTGAGCTGCCATGTGTGTTCAGAGACTTTCAGAGATCCTGTGTCTCTGAGCTGCAGCCACAGCTTCTGTTCAAGCTGCCTGCAGAAATTCTGGGAACAAACTAAAAACAAAAACTGTCCCATTTGTAAAACAAAATCTTTAAAGGATGAACAATCGATAAACGTTTCTCTCAAAGAACTTGCTGACTCCTTTGCTAAGAGACACAGTGAGAGCTCACCTGAACAAAAGGAGGAAGAGAAGGAGGAGTTAGTGTGTGATAAACATCCAGACGTCCCTTACTGGTACTGTGAGGATGAAGACAGAGCTGTGTGTCCTGTGTGTGAGTTTTCTCTCCACCAGAGTCACAAAGTGGTTCCTGTAGAAGAAGCAGTCAGTGACCTGAAGGAGCAGCTGAAATCTGACTTAAAGTCTCTGCAGGACAAGAGGAATAAATACAAACAAGTGGAGGAAACATACAATGAAATGAGGGAACACATGAAGAAGCAGCTGTTGTCCACAGAGAGGCAGATCAGAGCAGAGTTCAACAAGCTCCAGCAGTTCCTGAAAGAGGAAGAGGAGTCCAGACTGGCAGCTCTGAGGGAGGAAGAGGAGCAGAAGGGGAGGACTATCAGCAGAGAGATGAAGATGATTGAGGAGCAGATCTCCTCTCTGTCAGACAGCATCTCTGCTGTTGAAGAAGAGCTGCAGAAACACAGCGTGCCATTCCTCAGCAGTTATAAAGACACTCAGAGCAGAGCCAGAGCCCAGAGCTCAGTGTCAGATCCACAGCTGGTCTCAGGAGCACTGATAGATGTGGCCAAACACCTGGGCAACCTGTCCTTCAGAGTGTGGGAGAAGATGAAGGAGAAGGTCCACTTCAGTCCTGTCATTCTGGACCCAAACACTGCAAACTGCTGTCTCTATCTGTCTGATGATCTGACCAGTGTGAGACGTCAAGACACAAAGCAGCAGCTTCCTGATAATCCAGAGAGAAACAATAAGTATGTCACTGTTTTTGGATCTGAGGGCTTCAGCTCAGGGAAACACAGCTGGGACGTGGAGGTGGGAGACCATCCTTTGTGGATTGTGGGTTTAGTTAAATAGTCAGTTGACAAAAATGAGTCATCTGTTTCACCAAAATATGGAATCTGGCGTTTAACACATCACAGTGGAGAATACACTAATGGTGATGGTCAGCCTCTACAAGTGAAGAAGAGTCTCCAGAGGACCAGAGTCCAGCTGGACTATGACAGGGGGGAGGTGTCCTTCTATGACCCTGAAGACATGACTCTGATCTGCACTCACAGAGACACTTTCACTGAGAAACTCTTCCCGTATTTTAATGTGGGGGGAAAAGGAGATGCCAAAACCTCTGATATCAAAATTTGTCCAACTAACATTTCATTGTAAAGTTGAGGGGAGTGTTTCTGTTTTGGTTTGATATTTAATTTGTGGTGATTATTATATCTGTTTATTTTGTAAACTGTTGGTAAATGTTGGTTATATTTATTTTTAAAATGTAAACAAGATTTTCAAAAAGGATGGAATAATGCCGCAAATCATGAATGTAATTCTTCTTTATCCAAGAAGGGAAATACCAAGTTCAAACAAATTGGTTTCATGAAGAAGAAAGCTGTTGAAAACCTTCATCTTACTTTGTTTTGTTTCTGACATTTAACATTTATTGATACTTTTGATTAAAATACATTTAATCTATTATGAAGAATGAACCAACCATTAACAGTGATTTAATGGTTCATTAAACTTCATGCCAAAATATAAAGATCCTCAAGAAGAGATGAGAAACAAACTCACTGACATCTGTCAGTCTGGAAGGAGTTCTAAAGCCTATTATGAGACCTTTGACCCCAGTGAACCAGGCTGTGAGCCAATATCCACAAATGGAGAAAACTTACAACAGTGGTGAACTTTCCCAGTCGTGGCCAGCCTACCAAAATTACTCCAGGAGATCACAAAAGAATCCAAAACAAAGAATCGCAGACTCCACTTACCTCAGTTAATATCAGAGTTCATGATTCAACAATAAGAAAGAGACTGGGTTAAAAAATGGCATCTATAGGAGACTTTCAAAGTGAAAACTGCTGCTGACCAAAACAAACACAAAAGCTCATCTCACATTTCCCAAAATACATCTTGCTGTGTGTTTTTAAGAAAAAATTCTGTTGACTGATGAGATAAAGTTGAACTTCTTGGAAGGTTCACATTCCTTTGTATCTGCCATAAAATTAACGGCATTTCGTAAAACATATATCATATTAAGAGTCATAGAGGGATAGAGGGTACTTTTCTGCTTCAGGATCTGGACAACTTGCTGTAATTAGTGAAACCATGAATTTAGCTATCTACTATTTAAATCCTGGAAATTCAGAATCCCGATGGAAAATGTCCGGCCATCAGTGCTCTGAAATTTAAATTCACTTGGATTATGCAGAAGGATACAAAACAAGCAAGTCCACCTTTAAATGATGCAAATAATAAATGAATAAGTGAATAAAAGGAAGGTTTTGGAGTATCCTAGTCAGAGTGCAGAAATAAATCAGATTGAGCTGGTTTGTGATGACCTTAAACAGATCATTCATGCACGAAAACCCTCCAATGTGGCTAAATTAAAATAATTGAGTTCAATTCAATTTCAAGCCAGCTGTAACATAATGGGGGGCTCATTTCAAGACAGCTTTTTAAATACAATATAATGTGCTACTGTGTAAATGGACCAAATACTAATTCATCTGTTGTCTGTTTAATACGTATATCAGCACTGGCTCTACTGCATTCTGTATATATTTATTTGGTTTTGTTAGTACAATCAAAATTGTTTTTGTTTTGTGGGATTCATTAAAGGTATTTGTGCTATTTCATCTGAATGGATGCTGTTTTGTTTTATTCCAAGCTTAAAAAAACTTGACTGACCGGCTTGTCTGTTTGATCTGACACCAAAGTTATTGTGCAGTTACATGTTGCGCAGCATTAACATGCAGGGTCAGTGAAACAGCAGCGAATGTGTCTCATCTCCTCTCAGCTATGTACATAAGAAACCCATAGAACAGCATGCAAAATAATGATCCTCATAACCACAAAGAATAAAATGAGATGCTAAATATTTAATGTATTTTTTTCATTCTCCAAATTTGTAAAATAGATCCACAAAATAAATTTCAACAAAAAGTCTTTAATGTAAACAATATTTATACTGATTTTCACAATATAGTCCTGCATATACTAAAAAAAAGCGCTTGAGGTTGTTGGGGGTGATTTTAGCATTTACTCCTCACATTTTAGTCAGGAGGTTATTAAGCTGCTACTACATTTCTGTACTACTGTACAGACATGAACAAACAGCAATGTAGTAAAATCGCCACCACCATACAAACATTCATTGTAAAAAATGAATCAAAATAAAGTCATAAACCACAGTGAAGTACATGAGAAATCCCTGGTTCTCTTACAATACACAATGTAATACATGTTGAGATCAAAGCTGAGGACAATAAAAGCTGTGAAGCAAAGTCCAAAGAAGGAACCATAAAGCAAAGTCAAAGGGGAGATTTATGACATAAATGAAGCTCATGTTTGACAGTGAGCTTGAAAAACACAAATGGCTTATGAAGTAAAAATAATTTGATCAAATGATAGTCAAGCAAAATCTCCAGGGTTTGAAGTCCATGATACATGTTTCAGCTGCATCCTGTTCTGCCTAAAGGTAACATAAGACAGCAGAATCCAGTTAATAACTAACTGATAAAAAATCCACATGAAATCTGAGTATCAAGTAGAGTATTTTGAAACCAATGCAGGGCTTGGCATCTGTTACTGAACTGTGTTTCCTTGGCAGAGAGTTCAAGGCAAGGTTTCATTTGAAAAAAGAGAATCAGAGATCGCTGATTTTCTCAGTCAATAAATGTTTTTATGATGTTTTTGTGTTTCTCTTTAAAAAATTCTGGGCAAATCTAGAGTTGGTGGAAACAAACATGGCAATGTAATGTATCTGATGAACAGTGCTCAAGCTCTATATCAGTTTTCTAATAATAATTTAAAAAATTAGGGCTCTTCAGCTACACATGCACTGAAAGGCATCAGGTTACATTTAAGTGTAATCAGTTAATGAGTACTAATACTGGAGTTAGCAATGGAATCCAACAGATTAGAAAAAATGTAATAAAATCTCACTTTCACAAATATTTGTTTTCTGTGGTTTTTAAAATCTCAGAACATCCATCCGTTTTCTTCCATGTATCCATGTGGGCGGATGGTGGGGACTGCTGCCTATCTGAGCTGTTATGGGACGAGAGACTCTGGACATGGAGAATATGCAAATACCATACAGAGAGGTCCATGCTGGTGGGGTTAAATCCAAGTGGAAGCTAATCAACCTTTATTTTTTTTTAATCTTTTATTTTTTTAATGATAAGTGATTTTCTTCTGATTAACCATCTAGAATCTTGATGGATGTCTGTTATAATGATTCAGTACTAACATTACTTTAGTAATCCTTAAACATTTGTTCGGTTGGAGCTGCTGTTTCTTTAAACTCTCACTTCATATGTCAGATGGGAAAAAACTGAGAAGCCTGGCTCCAGTTTGATGTGTCTGTGAACATAAAAGGACAAATATCAATTGAAAACAGGGCTCAGACCTGCATTTAAAGAAACACTTCCATTATTTTCATATTTGGAGGCAAAAGATGCAAAAACCTCCAATTTTAAAATCTGTTTAAAAAATAAAAATATTTGTTTTTAAAAATAAATGTAAGTTTAAAAAAAGTTTGTACATTGAAATTTGGCCTTTTTTGGAACTGAGCCTATACAATGACTTATTGCAAAAAAATAAAATAAAATCATAAACCACAGGGAAGTATGAAGAACTCCTTTGTCTATAAGAATACACAAGGTAATAACTGTTGACATCAAGGCTGCAACAGGAGGACAATAAAAGCTGTGAAGCAACATCCAAAGAAAGAGCTGCAATCTAAAATAAAAGGGGAGATTTATAATGTAAACAAATGTTTGACATTTGCTTGGAAAACACAAATAACTTAAACTAAAAAAGTAATAATTTTATCCCCAATAAAAGATTCTCGAGAGTTTTGAGTCAGTAGGTTAGTTTATGGTTGTTTCAGGACAGATCCCATTCTCCATAAGGGTAGTAAAAGCTAGCACAATGCAGTTAATAATCAACCAATGAATGATTTAGATGAAATTTGAAGTGACTGTTGAAACCAAGTAGTCATTACAGGGTTTGGTGTCTGTTACCAGTCTGTACTTACGTGGTGGACAGTAGGAGGAAAACTGTGAGGAATTTTGATTTGGTGAGTTTCTCATTTGAAAACAGAGAAAATGCAGAAAAAGACTTATTTTCTTATGCACTTTAATCCACTTTCTGTTCTTAGATTTTCAAAGATGCTGTGTCTCTGATCTGTAACCACAGATTCTATTCAAGCTGCCCGCAACAATTTTGAGAACAAGTCAAAAACAAAATCTGTCCTATTTGTAAAAGGAGACCCTCAAACCACATGGAAGATCAAATGCACTCTCTTACCCATCTGACCAACTTTGATCAGAACAAAGTGGCTGATAAGTATGATGGGATAAATACAGCTCGATTATCCGAGAGAGTAAAAGAAAAGAAGATGGTGGAAATGTCTTGCAATCAACACCAAAAAGAATCTAAACTGTTCTGTGTGGACGAGCAGAGAGCTGTGTGTACCGTGTGTGAGTTTTCTCTCCACCAGAGTCACAGAGTGGTTCCTGTAGAAGAAGCAGTCAGTGACCTGAAGGAGCAGCTGAAATCTGACTTAAAGTCTCTGCAGGACAAGAGGAACAAACACAAACAAGTGGAGGAAACATACAATGAAATGAGGGAACACGTGAAGAAGCAGCTGTTGTCCACAGAGAGGCAGATCAGAGCAGAGTTCAAGAAGCTCCAGCAGTTCCTGAAAGAGGAAGAGGAGTCCAGACTGGCAGCTCTGAGGGAGGAAGAGGAGCAGAAGGGGAGGACTATCAGCAGAGAGATGAAGATGATTGAGGAGCAGATCTCCTCTCTGTCAGACAGCATCTCTGCTGTTGAAGAAGAGCTGCAGAAACACAGCGTGCCATTCCTCAGCAGTTATAAAGACACTCAGAGCAGAGCCAGAGCCCAGAGCTCAGTGTCAGATCCACAGCTGGTCTCAGGAGCACTGATAGATGTGGCCAAACACCTGGGCAACCTGTCCTTCAGAGTGTGGGAGAAGATGAAGGAGAAGGTCCACTTCAGTCCTGTCATTCTGGACCCAAACACTGCAAATGCCTGTCTCTGTTTGTCTGATGATCTGACCAGTGTGAGACTTGGAGACACAAAACAGCAGCTTCCTGATAATCCAGAGAGAAACACTTATTACATAACTGTTTTTGGTTATGAGAGTTTCAGCTCAGGGAAACACAGCTGGGAGGTGGAGGTGGGAGACCATCCTAGCTATTTTGTAGGTTTAGCTAAAGAGTCACTTGACAGGAAGGGGATGTCTTTTGGCTCACCAGACTGTGGATTCTGGTGTTTATTATATTGTAGTGGAATATACTTTAACCGTGACGGTCAAACTCTCACACTGAAGAAGAGTCTCCAGAGGATCAGAGTCCAGCTGGACTATGACAGGGGGGAGGTGTCCTTCTATGACCCTGAAGACATGACTCTGATCTGCACCCACAGAGACACTTTCACTGAGAAACTCTTCCCATATTTCAGTTTTGGAGGGGATGGAAGTCGAAAAACATCTGATATCAAAATGTGTCAGACTGAGATTTGATTGAAAACTTGGAGGAGGTCTAAAATTATTATACATTATAATATTTTATATTAAACAAAGTCATGAATGTAGTTTGTGGTTTTTGAGACTATGCAATATTATTTAACAGTTGTTTCAAATATCATCCAGTTAATATGAGATTGATAACAATGATCCTGGTAGCTGATATCAATGTCACTTTCTTTGATTTTGGTATTTGCCCCTCTCTGTTTAAAATCTCTTACTTTTTCATCAAATTATTTTTAAACATTTAAATATTTCCAAACATATGATGATTCAGATAAATATCTGTAACTAAGATGATATTTTATGATATTTTGATATCATTTACCAAAGTCAGTGTCTCCCAATTATAGCAGTGCTTTAACAGAACACTAAAATATTCTTTTATTAGACTCTAATCTCTGTTTTAAAGCATTCGGGAAATTGTGTTATTTTTTCTTGTTATTGTAATAACGCACTATGTGTTACTGTGCAAAACGAATCCAATTGTGGACTTTAATGCAAAATTTATTCTGCTGTACATCAGTGCAGATTACTGTCTCAAAATCTTCTGTATATTTTTCTGTTTTCTTCATACAAAGAAAATCTGGATTTCTATTTGTCTCTGTTTTAATACAACATAAATGTAACACTGGGAAGCAGAGTTACCTAACTGTGGATGCACATTGATGGCTGAACAGCAACATTTATTTCATAAATCTGTAAAATTTGTACAGTTGGAGCTGTTGTTTGTCCCAGTGTGTTTCTGGAAACTCCCACTTCATATTCCAGATGTGAAACAACACATCAGCACATTCAGGATTTTGTTGTGTTAACTGTGGATTTCCTCTTCTTTTTTTTTTAATGCAGGTATTGCAAATATGATAAAATGTCAAAATCATGAGTTTATTGATCTCTTGAGTTTTCTATCAATAAAAAATATAAACTCCTGGCTACAGTCTGATATTTCTTCAAAAACAGAATTTCATACTGAATTATAATTTTATAAATAACACCACAATAATCAGAAAAAACAGAGACATAGAGGAAGAAATCTAAAGTGATAAAAAGAGACAAAGGGAAACTAGAAACAGCCACCTGAAGAGAAATGATGGAGTAAGTTTGGAAAGACACCCTGTGAAGAGAGGCCGTCTCACTGATGTCCGTGCGGCTCAGGCAGTGACTGGAGATAGCAGACAGCAGACGTTCAGAGTTCAGTGATGCTTTATCTGACTAAATGACAGGAAGGCAGCAGAGTTCATGCTCAAATTAAGAGGACAACACTTCATGTAGTTTATGTGTATGACTGGACAGGTAATCAGTATTTATTAATTTGAGCCCCTTGAAATTTGAATTTTGCTCATTTGTGCAGAGAAGAAAACGCTGACTTCAGCCTAAAACCGCAGGCCTTTAAAAGTAAATATCATTTTGTCATCCTGGGAAAGAGTGGTGTTTTAAATGTCGTCTTATTTTGCATGAGTAGCTGTATTTTATTATTTTTAATCTTTTAATAATGTGTAGGGTGGTACTCTTGCAGTTTTATTGCATGCTTTTATTGTGACATTTGTTGACTTGTTTCCGGGAGACTCCTCACCTCCCCTATCACACACCTGTGAGAGTTCATGCCCTGGAAGGATTGCGCGTTTGACAAATCACAGTTCGCATTCGCGCCACAAACAGACCAATAAGAGTGCCTGGCGGAAGTCCAACTGGAGACGAAAACGGAAATAAACACCATCGGCGAAGAGTGAAGAGGTGACGCGATAGTATCGCATCATACATCGTTGGACGGCCAGATACTAGTCACGCGTGTCAAGTACAGTTAAGAGCTCTGCCCATTGGGGCTCACAGGAGCGAGGTAGTGGAGAGGACGTGTGAGGACGCTGCCAGCTTTTGGATTTTAATAGATCTTTATTGGACTTTTAGCGGTTCTAATTGATTGGCTGAGGCGATTGAAACTTTTTAGTTTCATTGTTTTTACATATTTAAATGTTGTTGTGTTTGACTGAAAATCAGCTTTTTAGACACATTCAGTCATTAGTTTAGTTTTATTTAACATGGAAACTCACTTTCATTGTTCTTTTTATATTTAACTGACTCCTTAGAATAAAAGATTATTTGCTTCTGTTGGTTTGTAAATATTCTTGTTGTGCTGAAGCTGTTTTCTTGAAATAATCATAATCAGATTTTATAAAATTCAGTTTATTTTAAGCAACTACATTCAAAATTTTTATTTTTATTTTCAGACCTGCATTCACATTTAACCTCAACTCTCTTAAACTGCATATCAGAGAAGACTTGTGCAGTTTGTTTTGATGGAGTCACTAATTCTCACTTTGGTCTGATCCTCAGTGTGAAACATTACCAGGCAGAAATCAAATGTAATCATGGATAAAGTTTACATTCTCACACCTGATCTGCATCTTTATAAACTCTAACTTATGTTGTTTAACAGTAAATTTAAAGCTGCAGAGATGTTTGATGAAGGTCCAACTTTATAATATTGGTATTTATTTGTATATTATATTTACTCACAAGACAAAGTTCATATTTTCTTCTCTGGTAAAAATATTTTTCCAACATTTTATTTCCACTTTCTCACATTTTTATTATATATGACTCATTACATGTTAGTTATGCCGTTACTCAATAAGTAAAGCAAAAACACTTTTGTCAGTTCATCTCTAAAAACTGCAAATACACAAATAAAACATTTTTTTCTTTAGTATTTCCATAAACTTTGGCTCTAAATACATCATTTGTTATGCGTTTGGAAATTTAAAGTCAGTAAGATTATTAAGAGAGCAAGAAGGTAGATTATTAATTAAAAACTAATAAAACTTTATTTCTCCTCTTTGCAGACTGAATCTTGTTTTTCAGTCCTGAGCACAGACCTGCTGACATGTTGGAGAAGCAAACAAAGTATTTGTTTAGTCAGTCTGTCCTGAGCCATAGTCTTTGTGACACTTTTTATACTTTATTCATATTTTTTAAATTTGTTTATGTAACCAGATAAGGGGCAGAAAAGTGATGATGGTACTAAGGGTCTGTACCATAGCTTCTTCCTTTGACTATAAACATCACAGCAGTTATTCTAACATGTTGCTGAGGTATAACAAGGCACAGCACTAAAATGAATGTGCATCAATACAAACTTACCAGAGCAGTTTGGTTCATGCTAAATGTCTGAACTCAACTCTGCTTCAAAGTTAGTGAATTCTCCCTCTAACAACACATTAGACTCATCAGTTTCAATCATGTACATTTTTATAAACGTATCTAGCATGACTCATTTCATCACAGCAGCACACAGACGACAAAAGACACCGGCCCTGGTTCCTGTCACAGCTGGGATTTCATCCTGCTTTCATCCTGACGGGCCGTCGTAGTCTAATCACAACATAGCATAGCTGAATTCTTATATAATAAATCATCTTCAGTTCCTTCTCCTTATTGAAATATCTGTTTAGTTTTTTTAAAAAACACTTAGAGAAGTCAACGACTTTTCAATTTTCACTCTTGTTTTTTTTGTGAAGCACAACCTGGAAACTGTCTGAATTACTGTGACAGCGCCCTCTAGCGAATACAAATATTATATGCACATTTCAGCTTACCACGTCACTGTGATTCGTGAAAATGAAAGTAAATTTCGACACTTTTAAACAGAGCTGAGACGCCATTACAGGGAGTCAGATCTCTGATGAAAAACACACGTTTGGAGGATTTTAATCAGAAAGTTCAAGAGACACTAATTTGGTGAGTTAAAAATACTTAAAGATCAAATGGCTGAGAAACTCGGACTTGTTGAAAAATTCCTGAGCTGCCATGTGTGTTCAGAGACTTTCAGAGATCCTGTGTCTCTGAGTTGCAACCACAGCTTCTGTTCAAGCTGCCTGCAGAAATTCTGGGAACAAACTAAAAACAAAAACTGTCCCATTTGTAAAAGAAAATCTTCAAAGGATAATCCTCTTGTGAACTTTGCTCTGAAAGAACTTGCTGATTCATTTGCTGGGAGACAGAAATCTGGATCATCTGAGACAGAAAAGGGAGAGAAGAAATTAACAGTGGTGTGCAGTAAACATGAGGAAGAGCCTAAACTGTTCTGTGTGGACGAGCACAGAACTGTGTGTCCTGTGTGTGAGTTTTCTCTCCACCAGAGTCACAAAGTGGTTCCTGTAGAAGAAGCAGTCAGTGACCTGAAGGAGCAGCTGAAATCTGACTTAAAGTCTCTGCAGGACAAGAGGAACAAATACAAACAAGTGGAGGAAACATACAATGAAATGAGGGAACACATGAAGAAGCAGCTGTTGTCCACAGAGAGGCAGATCAGAGCAGAGTTCAAGAAGCTCCAGCAGTTCCTGAAAGAGGAAGAGGAGTCCAGACTGGCAGCTCTGAGGGAGGAAGAGGAGCAGAAGGGGGGGACTATCAGCAGAGAGATGAAGATGATTGAGGAGCAGATCTCCTCTCTGTCAGACAGCATCTCTGCTGTTGAAGAAGAGCTGCAGAAACACAGCGTGCCATTCCTCAGCAGTTATAAAGACACTCAGAGCAGAGCCAGAGCCCAGAGCTCAGTGTCAGATCCACAGCTGGTCTCAGGAGCACTGATAGATGTGGCCAAACACCTGGGCAACCTGTCCTTCAGAGTGTGGGAGAAGATGAAGGAGAAGGTCCACTTCAGTCCTGTCATTCTGGACCCAAACACTGCAAGTGGCTGTCTCTATCTGTCTGATGATCTGACCAGTGTGAGACGTGGAGACACAAAGCAGCAGCTTCCTGATAATCCAGAGAGAAACACTGAGTATCTCACTGTTTTTGGCTCTGAGGGCTTCAGCTCAGGGAAACACAGCTGGGAGGTGCAGGTGGGAGACCATCCTGTCTGGATTATAGGTTTAGCTAAAGAGTCAGTTGACAGGAAGGGAAAGTGTTTTGCTTCACCAAAAAATGGAATCTGGTGTTTAAAACATGACAGTGGAAAATACACTAATGGTGATGGTCGGACTGTGACAGTGAAGAAGAGTCTCCAGAGGATCAGAGTCCAGCTGGACTATGACAGGGGGGAGGTGTCCTTCTATGACCCTGAAGACATGACTTACATCTGCACTCACAGAGACACTTTCTACGGTGGCCCTGAGAGGCCAAAAGCGCTGCAAAAAGAAAAACACTTGCAAAAAGAAAAAGCGCTGCAAAAAGAAAAACACTTGCAAAAAGAAAAAGCGCTGCAAAAAGAAAAACACTTGCAAAAAGAAAAAGCGCTGCAAAAAGAAAAACACTTGCAAAAAGAAAAACACTTGCAAAAAGAAAAAGCGCTGCAAAAAGAAAAACACTTGCAAAAAGAAAAAGCGCTGCAAAAAGAAAAACACTTGCAAAAAGAAAAAGCGCTGCAAAAAGAAAAACACTTGCAAAAACAAAAAGCGCTGCAAAAAGAAAAACACTTGCAAAAAGAAAAAGCGCTGCAAAAAGAAAAACACTTGCAAAAAGAAAAGCGCTGCAAAAGCACACACAACACAACGGAAATAGGAAAAAACACAACGGAAATGTTTCTGGGGAGACAATAACCGGACGGACCAGTTGACCAAAACATGCTAACAAGTGCACTGGGACTGGGAGACACTTCAACGAAGTGGAAGCAGAGCGGCCAAAGAGTAAACTTCCAAAAGTAAGTTCTGAATATTATGTCACTTATTTATGTGCAAATGTTTAATAACGAGGAGCATTAAAACATTACTGTTGGCCACATGCCGGCAAAGTTATGTGACATTAGCGATGTTTGTACTTTCAGCGTTTACTTTGTTTTAAAGTCTTTACTTTATACGCCGTTAGATAGTCGACCTTAATCTTACAGAGAATCTGATGATTTTGTGGATAATTAAAATCAGTCATATATCCACAAACACAACAGGCTGAAAGTCAGTGATGCTGCTCGGTTTGCAGTCCTGAATATCACGGCACAAGCAGGATTCACTGCACTGTTAATGTTAATTATGTCATATTGCTGCCTCTGTTCGGTGGTGTTGAGCCAAACGGACTTTAACGTGTGTTTGAACGAGCTGACGGTTCACTCATTGTAGCGACTTCCACAGTCGCTAGAGCCCGGGGATGGAGCCCGCCTATTTGCCTGACGCGCTGTCAACTTTAGCAATAATGCGAGAGGTGGAATTGTTTGCTTGTTTATTAAAGTGTTTACAGAGTAATGTCATCTCAAGATTTGGACTCTTACAACGTCACAGGCTCTAATGTAACAAGACGAAACATGTTGTGCAGCGGTCAACAAAAACTACGGCTACCCAGCCCTCCTCTCTGTCAAAATCAAAACCAGTGAATGACAGACTGACAACGCCCTCTTAATGTCGCCGCTAGCACCCACGTGACTCCCATTACACATCACCATAGCAACCAAACAAATGAAAACCCAGTGATCATCAAAAAATTCAATACATTTAATTATGGTTCCTACACTCATTAAGCTGAAAGAAAGATGCTTTAATCACAGCAGTCACACATGTGTCCACTGTACCAGCTGGGAACTCTTCTTGTTCAGCACTCGTAATAACACTAAATCCTCCTGTTTGTAGCAGTGTGTACACCTGAGACTGTCACCTGTCTGTCTGTCCTGCACTCTCTCTCTGTTTCTTTCTCTCTGATTGTGGAATAAAAGTATGAACATGTATTTATAAGTTACACTTGTGTTTGAATCCTGCAGCTTATCACGCATTTGATTTCCATGTGTGACGACTGCAAGTGTCCAGAGTGAGGACAGACTGAGGGACCCACTGCTGCACATCATCTGTGAGGCTTTGCACCCCTGATGATCCACCAGGACTCAGCAGTGTGTGAGGAAGAGGAGGAGGAAGAGCCAGCAGCAGCTGACAGATGGAGAGAATAGACAGACTGTTCCCTGTTTGTGAAGGACTGCTAGGAAAGTTTAACATAACTAACTGTCTGTACTGAATCAGTCTTATTAGGTAATGTTCAAATAATGTTATCATCCAGTGTTTTCAGTGTGGGAGAAAGTACTCAGGGCCTTCAAGTTACACACTATGAAAGGCAGCAACAAGTTTAATATTCAGAAACCTAAAGTATGTATCAGCAGCTGAATGGAGCTAAAAATAATTGTTTGTTTCAGTTCTATGAAGCTTTGAGTATTTTGGATCAGTAGCACTGCTGTGTTTGTTGCATCATATCGCTGTAATTGTTTATATGCTTTATATATTCTGAGGTAAGTTGATCTATAGTTACATCATATTCTATAAGGATGTTATGTGTTTGTAGACTTTCTGCCCAGTTTGACCCATTTAGCAGAAGTCAGCCCTTTTAAGGCTCTGATATCTATTCTGTATGACTTAAAGCAGTTATGACATGGTCTGATTTTCTCACCCAATAAAGGAATATTTAATATATCAGTCTACTCTTCATTCTATCAGAAACAGTTATCACAGCTCGTACATTTGCTTCTTCCACACATATATGTAAGCATTGAGCCAAATTTAGTAATAATGCCAACATATTAAAAGAACAATATTTGTCTCTTATATATAATACATCTATATATACACTGTCACAGATACTTGTCTTTAAGTGAAGATTTAAGGTGATAGGAAATATAAATAAATGCAACTTGAATCTTTACTGAAGCTCAGTGTTTGACACAGAGTTCACTCACATGTGCTGTACCAGTGTACCTGCATATGTGATGTGACAATAGAAGTGATTTGATTTGAGAGTTCAAACTCACTGCTGTAATAACTGATAATGATTAATATAATAACTATAATATTGGCCATCTCATATTTACACTGACTTTAGTCTCATGAACAACATTAGCTAATTGTTATTTACTAGCTAATCTTAAATGACTGTTCAGTACAGATATGAAGCCCAACAATCATGTTTTACAGTCCTGTGGTCTCAGCCTCAGATACTTATTAAATCACACAAAGCTCGTGTAGAAACAAACAAACGAACAAAATATGTTCTCCTTCATTTCTGTCAACCACACGTTTCCCGCTATCATGGTTGCTAGGCAACCTGGGCAGCGCAACGGAGGCTAGACCGCCCCATTTCACAAGCCTCACACTTCCGGCCTTAGCGGTCTTTGAGTACGCGGCCCTTGAGGACCGTTGAGGCTGCGTACTTTAAGGCTGCAGACCCTGAATTGGGATACAGCAATTCAGGGACTGTTTCCCAATTCAGGGTCTGAAATGGGACGGTCTAGCCTCCGTTGCGCTGCCCAGGTTGCCTAGCAACCATGATAGCGGAAACGTGTGGTTGACAGAAATGAAGGAGAACATATTTTGTTCGTTTGTTTGTTTCTACACGAGCTTTGTGTGATTTAATAAGTATCTGAGGCTGAGACCACAGGACTGTAAAACATGATTGTTGGGCTTCATATCTGTACTGAACAGTCATTTAAGATTAGCTAGTAAATAACAATTAGCTAATGTTGTTCATGAGACTAAAGTCAGTGTAAATATGAGATGGCCAATATTATAGTTATTATATTAATCATTATCAGTTATTACAGCAGTGAGTTTGAACTCTCAAATCAAATCACTTCTATTGTCACATCACATATGCAGGTACACTGGTACAGCACATGTGAGTGAACTCTGTGTCAAACACTGAGCTTCAGTAAAGATTCAAGTTGCATTTATTTATATTTCCTATCACCTTAAATCTTCACTTAAAGACAAGTATCTGTGACAGTGTATATATAGATGTATTATATATAAGAGACAAATATTGTTCTTTTAATATGTTGGCATTATTACTAAATTTGGCTCAATGCTTACATATATGTGTGGAAGAAGCAAATGTACGAGCTGTGATAACTGTTTCTGATAGAATGAAGAGTAGACTGATATATTAAATATTCCTTTATTGGGTGAGAAAATCAGACCATGTCATAACTGCTTTAAGTCATACAGAATAGATATCAGAGCCTTAAAAGGGCTGACTTCTGCTAAATGGGTCAAACTGGGCAGAAAGTCTACAAACACATAACATCCTTATAGAATATGATGTAACTATAGATCAACTTACCTCAGAATATATAAAGCATATAAACAATTACAGCGATATGATGCAACAAACACAGCAGTGCTACTGATCCAAAATACTCAAAGCTTCATAGAACTGAAACAAACAATTATTTTTAGCTCCATTCAGCTGCTGATACATACTTTAGGTTTCTGAATATTAAACTTGTTGCTGCCTTTCATAGTGTGTAACTTGAAGGCCCTGAGTACTTTCTCCCACACTGAAAACACTGGATGATAACATTATTTGAACATTACCTAATAAGACTGATTCAGTACAGACAGTTAGTTATGTTAAACTTTCCTAGCAGTCCTTCACAAACAGGGAACAGTCTGTCTATTCTCTCCATCTGTCAGCTGCTGCTGGCTCTTCCTCCTCCTCTTCCTCACACACTGCTGAGTCCTGGTGGATCATCAGGGGTGCAAAGCCTCACAGATGATGTGCAGCAGTGGGTCCCTCAGTCTGTCCTCACTCTGGACACTTGCAGTCGTCACACATGGAAATCAAATGTGTGATAAGCTGCAGGATTCAAACACAAGTGTAACTTATAAATACATGTTCATACTTTTATTCCACAATCAGAGAGAAAGAAACAGAGAGAGAGTGCAGGACAGACAGACAGGTGACAGTCTCAGGTGTACACACTGCTACAAACAGGAGGATTTAGTGTTATTACGAGTGCTGAACAAGAAGAGTTCCCAGCTGGTACAGTGGACACATGTGTGACTGCTGTGATTAAAGCATCTTTCTTTCAGCTTAATGAGTGTAGGAACCATAATTAAATGTATTGAATTTTTTGATGATCACTGGGTTTTCATTTGTTTGGTTGCTATGGTGATGTGTAATGGGAGTCACGTGGGTGCTAGCGGCGACATTAAGAGGGCGTTGTCAGTCTGTCATTCACTGGTTTTGATTTTGACAGAGAGGAGGGCTGGGTAGCCGTAGTTTTTGTTGACCGCTGCACAACATGTTTCGTCTTGTTACATTAGAGCCTGTGACGTTGTAAGAGTCCAAATCTTGAGATGACATTACTCTGTAAACACTTTAATAAACAAGCAAACAATTCCACCTCTCGCATTATTGCTAAAGTTGACAGCGCGTCAGGCAAATAGGCGGGCTCCATCCCCGGGCTCTAGCGACTGTGGAAGTCGCTACAATGAGTGAACCGTCAGCTCGTTCAAACACACGTTAAAGTCCGTTTGGCTCAACACCACCGAACAGAGGCAGCAATATGACATAATTAACATTAACAGTGCAGTGAATCCTGCTTGTGCCGTGATATTCAGGACTGCAAACCGAGCAGCATCACTGACTTTCAGCCTGTTGTGTTTGTGGATATATGACTGATTTTAATTATCCACAAAATCATCAGATTCTCTGTAAGATTAAGGTCGACTATCTAACGGCGTATAAAGTAAAGACTTTAAAACAAAGTAAATGCTGAAAGTACAAACATCGCTAATGTCACATAACTTTGCCGGCATGTGGCCAACAGTAATGTTTTAATGCTCCTCGTTATTAAACATTTGCACATAAATAAGTGACATAATATTCAGAACTTACTTTTGGAAGTTTACTCTTTGGCCGCTCTGCTTCCACTTCGTTGAAGTGTCTCCCAGTCCCAGTGCACTTGTTAGCATGTTTTGGTCAACTGGTCCGTCCGGTTATTGTCTCCCCAGAAACATTTCCGTTGTGTTTTTTCCTATTTCCGTTGTGTTGTGTGTGCTTTTGCAGCGCTTTTCTTTTTGCAAGTGTTTTTCTTTTTGCAGCGCTTTTTCTTTTTGCAAGTGTTTTTCTTTTTGCAGCGCTTTTTGTTTTTGCAAGTGTTTTTCTTTTTGCAGCGCTTTTTCTTTTTGCAAGTGTTTTTCTTTTTGCAGCGCTTTTTCTTTTTGCAAGTGTTTTTCTTTTTGCAAGTGTTTTTCTTTTTGCAGCGCTTTTTCTTTTTGCAAGTGTTTTTCTTTTTGCAGCGCTTTTTCTTTTTGCAAGTGTTTTTCTTTTTGCAGCGCTTTTTGTTTTTGCAAGTGTTTTTCTTTTTGCAGCGCTTTTTCTTTTTGCAAGTGTTTTTCTTTTTGCAGCGCTTTTGGCCTCTCAGGGCCACCGTAACTTTCACTGAGAAACTCTTCCCATATTTCAGTGTTGGAAAGGCAGGAGACGCCAAAACCTCTGATATCAAAATCTGTCAGACTGAGATTTCTCTGAAAACTGCAACGAGGTCTCTGTGAACTTTTCTTCTCTTGTCTCATCCTTTTAGTTACAGCTTGTTTTGTGGTTGTTTGTTTTTAAATTTAGGCAACTCCTGTTTTTATTTCTTATGTGAGAAATTGCAGAAAGAAAGATTAGTATCTGAAGCATTTTATACAATGTGATAAAAAATCATTTTCAAAACACAGTAAAATTAAATGATAAAAGTAATTTTTGCTTTGTTTTCTTGCAAATTCAGTTTGAAGGTCCTCAAAACTTTATATTTATTTGTTGCTTTTTTGGTTGATTTTTTTTGCCTTATTTGACAAATATATAGCAGTTTCAAGTCATTGGGTGTTCATGAAACAGTTTTTAAACATTTAAACAGTGCGAAGTTGAACATACTTCCATGTGTCAGACATTGATGAACAAGTTCTGATAAATGTCACTTTCCTTTCCTTCATCAGTTATTTAGATCCATATCAGCTAATAACAGCATTGTGACAATTTGTGTTTTAATGGTTTCAAAATGATAAATAGACTTGACTCATAAATAATCCTAATGTCTGCTTTTAATACTTAACTGTCAGTGAATCATTTAAGTGATTTGTTTCATTTAAATGTGTTTCTTATAGCATGTTCTCCATTATGTTGCAAAATAAACCAAACTGTGTAGGTTGTCATAATAATTCAGCCATGTTTTTCTTTAAAATGTGTCATTGCAGAATAATGTTGACTGTCTGACATTTATTCAGTTGTATTCATACAAACTAAAGTTCATTCTTTGTTTTTAGATTGTTCCTAAGTTCTGTGTAAATTGCTTTGTCAGATACAGACACTGTTTTCTTTGCTACTGACTGACCCGAAACATTTATTTCATAATTGTTGAACATTTGTACAGTTGGAGCTGCTGTTTGTTCCAGTGTGTTTCTGTGAACTCCCACTTCATATTCCAGATCACATCAGCACATTCAGGATTTGGTCTCATTGTCTTTGTCACCTGCTGAACAAATATGATGAAAATGTCGGAAACACGAGTTCACTGATTTCCTGGATTATTTTCTGTCAATAAAAATATCAAAGTCTGGCTGCGTTTTGATTTGTGTATAAACATCGAATGAAATTTGATCTCTTAATTTTTATTGTTTAATTCTTACGGTATTCAAACTGTCCTTTTATTGGTAACACATTAACACATCTTGTTGAAGTTAGAGAAACACGTGCATCACCTAAGAGAATAAAGCAAAAATCTGAAGAATCAGAGAATTTAAGGATTAATATTATTATACAGAAGAAATCCAAAGTAGCAATAAGAGACAAAGTAAGAGGAGGAAACTTCATGTAGTTTATGTGTAGGGCTGCACAAAAAACCTGTGTTTATTATTTAATCATGTGAAGACATGACTCACATCTGCACTCACAGAGACACTTTCACTGAGATACGTGTAATATTGGAAAAGCAGGAGATGCCAAAACAACTGATAATAACATGTTTTAGACTTTAAGAGCTTTTCATTGTAGTTCAGTGAGATCTCAGTGAATTTCTTTCATTTGGTTTATTTTACATTTTTGTGTAAATTATTGTGAATGTATTTGTTTCATCTTTCAATCTTTGATCAACTCCATCAACTTCTTTCTATGTGAGAAAACACTAAAATATCTCTTGGAGTAAATGAAATGTACAACATGAACTGCTGATGACTGAAGCACAGAACAGTCATGTGTTCATTTCTTGTCATTTAAGGTCAAGAGCCGTCACTACAGGCCTGCAGGCAGAAATCTGAGAAGCCTGAAACTTTTCTGTTAGTCACTGTGATTTGGAGCGACTAAAACTGATGAAAAACCATTTAAATAACAATTTGACTAGTTCATCTTTTGGTTGTTTCTGTGGCTGAAACACTAAAAATAATGTTTTTTTTCTCCTTTTTTTGGACACCTGCTGTATTTGACAGCAATTTCAGTCTTTTTAATTATTATTGTTGCATGGAGGATTTACAAAACTCACTGAAGATGTTATAATGAAAACACTGAACATTTTGAGTCTCAATGAAAACCTCATCAGGCAAGTCTTGATACAAATACTGAAGCTGAGAACATTTCATCTGTATTTTTATTTGATACTAATTAGTCTTATTAACTGTGGAGTTCAAGTTTTTCTCCTGATGAACAAAATTGTGAAAATATCAGAAAAACAAGTTCATTAATCTCCTGTTTTTTTCTGTCAGTTAAATATATCAAAGCCTGGCTGCAGTCTGATGTGTCTGTAAACACAGAAGGACGCTGAACTTTCTATTTAAACTGTCATTTTATTGATAACACCTTAACACATTTTATTGAAGTTAGAGAAACACGTGAAGCACGTAAGAGAACAGAGCAATAATCAGAAGAATCAGAGAACTAGAGGATTAATATTATTATACAGAAGAAACCCAAAGTGACAAAAAGAGACAAAGGGAAAGTAGAAAGAGCCAACTGCAGAGAAATGATGGAACAAGGTTGGAAACAGAGAGAGTGGGGAAAGAGTGAAAGACACCCTATGAAGAGAAGCCGGCTCAGTGTTGTCAGTGCAGCTCAGTCAGTGACTGTAAAAAGAAGATGGCAGGAGTTCAGAGTGGCTCCAGCTCATCTCAGTGATGCTTCATCTGACTAAATAACAGGAAGGCAGCAGAGCTCACACTGGCCTCAAGAGGAGGACACTTCATGTAGTTTATATGCAGGGCTGCACAATGAATCACTGTTCCTTATTTCACCTTTGATAATTCATACAGATGATGATTTATTAGAGGCATCAGTGTCATTTTAGTCCTAACTGTGCAGCTCTGATCAATAATCTGAATGGAAGCTGGTTCTTCTTCTACACTGATGAACTGCTGATGTCTCTGACTGGATTGTCTGCTTGATCTAAAGTTACTGCAGCTACATTAGAAGCATCAAGCTGCCGTCAGTGTGTTTGTGCTTTATTTTGTGTGACAGCGCCCCCTGCTGGAGCATCTTTACTCTTTGAAGCAGCAGTGACTCTTGGTGCTGACGGTCACTCAGCTATGTACAAAAGGCAGCCAGTCTGCACTGGCAACACAGAGCCCCATAGAGAAGCATGCCAAATAATCATCATCACATCATCATCAACATAACTGTCAACTTCCTCATAGTCATCCTCAGTGCTATAATCTATATATAATATTCCTTATCATTATAATCATCTTCATTATATCATCTCGAGACAAAAATAGTTATATGCACTTAAAAAGCTGAGAAAATAGAGAGAGAAAGGTCGAGTATACCAGCATTCAGTAGAAAATGAACCCAAATAAAAAGAAAAACACCAAAAACCAAGTAAAAACAAGTTTCCTGTTGACTGTCATGCAAAGAAAAAAAGGCCAGCTACTCTGCTTGTTAGTTGCAGTTGTGTAATACTGTGAACTCCCTCATTTTAAATATGTGAATCTCATCATGATTTTAAAGTTTAGAAACACACAAAGAAGAACAGAAGAACGACACCTTTGTACTGTACATGCTGCTTTTTCTTCTTTTTCTGGAGGGGGGGTTATGTTAGCACGGTCACGCACATATGTGTGGTCAAAGGTAACCTTTGACCTTTGAGTATTAGAACAGGCTGAACTAGACATGAACATCATTACTAGATGAGACAAGTATGATACAACATCTCTGTTGTTCACTGCAAGAAAAAAAAAAAACATTAATCTGACAAATCTGACTTATCAAAAAGGCGAAGTGTTGGGTGGGACAGTTCACACAAAATACAGTCCTGTATCATATGAATTTCAAAGCAAACATGTATCCCACTCTGTAAAAGTGGTAATGACATTAAGTAGAAGGAAAAAATGGACAACATAAAACAGCAAAAAAAATGTAAATCTGCAGAAGAAAAACAGCAGAAAAAGCAAAAGTCATTTCCACCATGTTGGTCGTTACACAAAAACACATGCAGAATGCAGATTGGGTGTACTATCCATTTAAAAGCAGTCATGTTTATACATGAAGCATCGTCTCTTTAAACAACTGCAGACAGCACTTGCACAAGTGCATGATTTGTACAATAGGAAAAGAAAAAAAAAGCACAGTAAAAATGTCGACTACAATAAATAAATAAATATTCAAAATAAATTAAAACCTGAGGACTGTTCACCAAGACGACTGAGCGGTCTTTATCTATCTTGGTCTGACCAATAGGGGCGAGACAAATGTGAAGGCAGCCAATGGTGGATGAGCAAAGTAAAGTGGAGCTGATGAAAAGTCAAACCTCCACAAAATCAGTTTTCAGTGCTGCAAAGTCCATCCGTTCAGTCCTGCCACCTCTGGCACAAGCACTTTATATCATAAAAAGCTGATAACACTTTACTGTAACACAAAAACCAAAATAACAGAGTAAAAGCATGAAAAAAAAGAAAAACACATGAAAGAAAGCAGATGAAAACAGAGTCCTGGGCTGAAGGCAGGGGACTGATGTGTCCTCCGAAAAATAAAGCCTTCTCATTTCATCGTCCACACTGCACACACTTCCGAAATATCCTCCCAGGCTTGTAAAGAATACACACTGAAAGCAACCAATGTACATGCGTGCAGACACACTCACATAAATATTGCACCTGTGGCAAAAGACTAGCAAAATGCACACGCCCAGCCAAACGCAGCCTTCATTCTTCATCGCTGATATGGGCGTAACGCGCCTGTAATCTGCGTGTGCTTCGTTTAGACGAAGCTGCAGCACCAGCTTGCTGTGCTGTGGCTCCGGAAGTGAGAAAGCTCAAACATCTACCGAGATCCTTTCTTCAATGTTCTGACTGCTTTTGTCATTTTGAGTGGGGGAAAAAGGGACCGGCTGTTTTTCCACTGAGATTTTTGGAACTTAAAAATACCTCACACGTTCAGAAAAGACCACAGAGCTCTGGTATTCAGCTGTCGCCTAGCAAACAGCAGGACTCGCCCAACATCCCATCGCTACGCCAAACACCTTTTTTGCACTACTGACCAGTAAATAAAACCATCTCCAGGTGGGGTGAAGGCTGAACCAGCATTCACAGAGATTCGTGAGAGAAGCAAGGTTTAGGAAACAGCACGTCAAAGCAACTCTGACCAGACTATTTCAGAAAAAATTATCTGTACGCTATAATAATATTCTGCATATCTGATTCATTATTGGTTATAACAAAACACATTCACCTTCACAAGATGGTCACTATAAGATGAAATACATATATCTGATATTGTTTAATAAATTGTGGTCCTTTCTAACCTGTTTGAAAGTCTTGAAATCCATTAATAATTTAATTTAGTACAGCACTTTGTTCCAATTCACATTGAGTTGCTTGGCGTGAGTTAATCTCCTGAAACTCTACAAGCGTTTCTTCAACGCTGTAAAGTTTCAGTCGCAGGAACATTATTCTTATTTGTCGTGCAGCAATTAATATTTTTTTGATTTTGGAGCTTTTGGGACAAGCATCTGGCCTCATTTAAACAGTTTAGTTTGTTTCAATAGGAGTCGTGTGGTGGTATTTCCATAGTCTGTCTTTCATCAGTTACTTCTAGCTTTCACAAGTTAAAAATAGCTGTTTTTGTCAAGCGAGTCCTGTGGTTTTGTATTTGATGGAGCTGTCTGACATGTAAGGTTCAAGCTTGGAAAAGGTTTGAAAATATTCTAAATTATAATAGAAACTTTAATTTCTTTTAACTGGGTTTTGCTGTTAATCGAGCCCAGTACAATACAGCCTCTATAAAAGTACTCCCCCCTGCTTCACCAAGCTAGCCGCCTGCTGACCTCGGTCTAGTGTAAGTAATATACTGAATGTGAATAAATGCCTCATATAATTCACCTGAAAGAAGCCAAATTATCCCATCAAAAGAAATTATTTATAACAACCTAAGAGGCAACAGGCACTATGATGTACTCAGCTTCAGTTACTTTATAACCATTCCTAATCATCTGTGTTTTTTCAAATACCAGCAATGAAGATTCTTCATTGGAGCAGAGGTTTCACCGTGACACATTTTTCTTACAACAGCTTGATACATTACTCTAGAATCAAGCATCCTGGTCACGGAGACAAACGTATTCCCCTCTTCATATGCATGTTCTTGTGACTGCTTCGTTTTATACCCTTCAGCTCGGACAGTCAGAGATCAGGGCGTCACCGGTGTTGGAAAGTAGCACTCCTGCTGCATGCTGTTTGCTTTGATTTGAAGCCCAGTTAAGCAAACCTGTTCTCCTGTCTTTTACTTTGCAGCAAGGGAGAAACGACAAGTTCCTCCAACTGTACCGACTTATCGTTACTGGACTAACATGCACTTACTCAGCACACCCATACACACACTTCAGGGCTCGATCTCTACATGGACGCCCATCAGACGCACCCCTTCCAAAAAAAAAAAAAAAAAAAAAAAAGAACAAAAAAGAAAATACAATTAAAAGAAAATTAAAAGAAAAAAAAAACTGCAAACGCACAATCAAAAACATGTTAACCATGAGTTTGGGCACACTGTTATAGCTAACATACAAGAAGCAAATTACAAAAACTGCCAATATCATTTTCCACTTAATAGCCACAATAAAAAACAGCCACTGTAAATATGGGGCAGGGGGACATGCTTCCTTAAAAAGAGAGAAAAAAAGGATTTTCTTTAACTCTAAAAACCACTGGCATCAAGAATTCTGAATTATACAAATTACATATACAATTGCAAATGTGTAATAATAATTATAATAATAATCATAATAATATAGTAATGATAATAGATTTTACTTAAAACTTTACATACTGTATTTCCAGTGCAGTGTTTATGTCACACAAGTGTGGATTCACAGGAGGACAAGAGGGTCGGTGTCACAAAAGACCACAGGAAGGAATCACACCCAGTGCTGAAAAACACCCCCACCCCCATCAAACACCCAGCGTGCCGGAGGGAAGAAGAGGAAGTCGTGGGGGATGAAGGACGCTGCTGCTGTTCGACGGTTGTCAGAAGGTGCGGTAGGACAGGTGACAAACAGGGGGCAGTAGTAGTAAAAGAAGAGACGCATGCTGGGAGGGGGTTGAGGCCGGGCGTCCAGTTTGTTGTTGGAGGACAAAGAGCTCCCAGAGCACTACTGGACGTGTTCTTTCACCCCTTCCTCATCCTCCTCCTCTGCCTCCTCCTCTCTCCAGCAGAGCACTCCTGACAGACGAAACTACAGCACTTAAGCCTGAGAAGGAAAAACAACAAAAAAAAAAACCCTGAACATTAAATAATTACACAAATCAAAGTGTCACACACATACATAATTTAAAAAATGGCTTTAAAACACTGGTAAATGGGTTTAGTGGATTCATAACAACTGTTAGTTGAATCGAGCTGGAATATTTTCCTCAGCTGTTTCTCACATGTAGCACACAACAGGAAATAGCCACTTCTGATGCATCTGCCCTGAATAATATATGGATATAACACGCAGAAGGCAGCACACACGATGCCCACGTGCTATCAGTGAATGCACCAGCCTGTTACTACTATTGCCACGTTGATCCAATCGAACATCACACTTTGTTCCAGGAAGCTGTGCGGTTGAAAGGCGACTAACAAGCATGCACATCTTGCAGTTTCGACACAAGAATGTTTATAAATTTTAGGAGAATCAGGTTGGAATATTTTTCCTCTGCTGTCCTTTCTCACATAATGTGTAGCCCACAGCAGGAATTAGCCTGCTTCAGATGTGTTCACACTAATGAAAACACT
Organism: Neolamprologus brichardi; assembly: GCF_056152115.1. Taxonomy (NCBI): domain Eukaryota; kingdom Metazoa; phylum Chordata; class Actinopteri; order Cichliformes; family Cichlidae; genus Neolamprologus; species Neolamprologus brichardi. The sequence goes on from NC_142115.1 coordinate 32,372,512, forward strand.
CCAGAGAGGGAGCTGCCAGGACAGAGCGTGCAGAAAGCAGCACACATCACGCCACTGCACTTAGTTTGCACATCGGTAAACCTGACATGATGTGGATTCTCACATGCACCTCTCTTGACTAAGTCCTGGAAAACATCACGGCTGGATTGTATGTGTCAAAACGACCTAGTACAGAGAGACAGCTCTCAGATATAACGTACAGACTATAAAAGCAGCTGATTATGCTTAGAATAGCCAAGCTGTTTACCCTTTCTACTATTAAACAGTATAAACAATCAAAGAGAACAAACCAAAATACACCCAAGGATTAAAAAAAATCAGTCTGGTTATATAAAGAGCTGTTCATAGCAAATTGATTAAGAGGCTTTTTCTTTATTTCCAGTTGAAAATATACAGAGGTGGGTGCTGATATCAATTCACTTTGGCATAACAGGTTCAGCATATAACAGGTGAGCAAAAAGCTCAGGAATCCTTTGAGTACTCAATACTTTTCTTCTGCTCTTGGCTCTGCATTATTTCAAAGAGAGTGTCAATGAGAGCCGTGAGCATCTACTGTTTAAACTTTAAGTTTATGAGGGGCAGTCAATCACAAGGAATTTGGATTAGAGTAAGAGAAACAGCTTGATCCAGAGCACAGGAGGTGCACCAAGTTTAAAAAAAATAAACCTTTTTTAACTTAAACTATCAATCATGTAAAGGTACACCGGTAAGGTCCAAGAAAACACACATGGAACTGGAACAGATCCTTCTGCTTTCAGCTTACTCAGTCCATACCTTACTGGAGTGGCGCAGCTGGTGCGCCTGAGCAGTGGAAGTGGATGTTCTGCCACTTGCTGTCTCTGCGATGCCAGACACGAGTCTCCTCTGACTGGCTGGACCGCGGCCGACCCTGGCCGTCAACAAACTGAGTCAGGCGGATGTAGGCGATGCAGGCTGCATCCTCGCCGATCAGGTGCACATGGGGGTTCAGGATGGTGGTGTGGATCGGCTTGCTGTTCTTAGCCAAAACTGAAAGGATGATGAGGACAACGTCATCAAATACGATGGCACAACTACAATAATGACAGGACCAGTGTTACTACTGATGATTCAATTTAGTTATATCAATGGAAATTAATTCACAATACCAGGAAACAGGAAAAAAGTAGGTAAACATACAGAAGCATATATTGTGTTACCAGTAAACACTTATCCAAGTGTAAATGTAAGCGCTGCCGTGGAGTATTCGTCTGTATTAATCTCGGTTTGTGATTTAGGCAAATATGCTTTTCATCAAATGTATCTATTAATCTTACGGTTCTCAAAGTAGAATCTGTGAAAATCCATTCCCTCTACCAGGTTGCCCAGGGCCTCCGGCTCAAATGAAGTCAGTCCAGGGTCGCAGATCTTACTGAAGAGCACACATGAGTGCATTTTAAAGATGCCAAACACTAACTTTAAACCACAGAAACTACATAGTACATACAAAAAGAGACTCACGCGTATGCCTCAAAGTCTCCGTTGTTGATGGCCTCTATCAGCTGTTCGGTTATCTTGATAATTTCTTGCTTGCGTGCTGCAGTGAACATGTACGCAAAAGTTATTCAGAGGCAAACACAAGAGCCATCAATGTTAGCTCATTTAACTTCAGTTCATTTAAACACAGTTTTAACTCATTTGCACCAAACAGATGCTCAGGCAAAGGCAGTTAGCGCAGCAGCTACGCTAGAAAAACTGAGAAAATAAATAAATGAGCAAAGTGTAGCAGCAGCAGGTTAATTCATACACGCCACAGAGACACATACAAGAGGCCGTGTGATCATGTGATCCTGGACACCTTAATATGAGCACACACCAGGCTTCTCTTTATATCACCACAAACCGTGTCACCTATATATTTAAGGGCATAACAGTGAGTCAACACACACAGATTCCCTGTGCTGTTAGCGGTGCTCTCTGTGGCGCAGCACACAGGAGGTTAATAAGGCTCAGAAGTAAAGTGCATCACATTAAACACAAAGTACTTCACTCCATATACACCTGTTCGCACAATCAGAACACAAACTACCAAACAGGCGCCCTGTGAAATCCTAACACGTCATTTGATAAGGGCTCCTGACTGGATACCATGCACAGGCTTGGGGTTTGGCTCACTCAGTACTCACTCTGGGAGGAAGACAGGGGAGGGCTGGAGGGGGAGTGAGGGGGAGGTGGGGAAGTGGTGTGTGCATGTGGAGGTGTAGGCCTGGCACTAGGTACCGGCGCAGCATCGACTTCGGGCGCAGGGGCCGCCGGCGCTGCCGGCGCTGCCGGCGCCCTGCGAACGCTGCTTACCAGGTCTGTGAGTCGAGACACTGAGTGCAGTCCAGGCAAGATGGATGGATGGGTGGATGGGTGATGGAGGAACGCATAGAAACAGATTAAAAACATTGTCAGAACGTGGTAGAGACAAGGAGAAGAGAGGAATGAATAAACAAGGAAATCCCTTCAGGAACTATAGTTCACTATAACAGTACAGTGAACTTAAATTATGCAGAGTAATTTTACAGGTAATCATAGATAGACCATCATAGATCTGCAAGGTTTAGCTGCCTTTGTACGGCAAGATTACATATAAAGTCTTAAGAATAATTTATCATCAGTCTGACATGTTAAAGTGCACATTTATTTAAACAATTAATTAAATGTGTGAAATGTAAGAAAGCTCAAATTTAAAAGAATGTAACACTGAACTAAAAACATGTCAGGATACAAAAGTAATACTATGTGATGATTATGCAATAAATATTGACATTTTTAAATTAAAAAACCCTATTTGCACTACATATATTTTGAGACTGCATTTTGAGGTAGCTTTAGACCAGGGGTCCCCAATCCCAGTCCATGAGGGCCGGTGTCCCTGCAGGTTTTAGAGCTCACCCTGGGTCAACACACCTGAATCACATGATTAGTTCATTACCAGGTCTCTGGAGAACTTCAAGACATGTTGAAAAGGTAATTTATCCATTTATATCAGCTGTGATCAATCAAGGACACATCTAGAACCTGCAGGGACACCGGCCCCCTTGGACTGGAATTGGGGACCCCTGCTTTAGACGGATAAGCTTTATTTATATCTCTCCTGCAACTATAAAGGTTATTTTAAAAACTGTTAAAGGGACTGCAGAAATATCCAGAAAACAGCTGTGAAAAAACAGCAGTTTTAAAATTCCTCCTCATCTTTCCCAAAATAGCACATGAAAATCAGATCAGTATCAGTGCATCTTTTCATGCATCATCTTGGCAATAAATGAGAGCAAGAGGAAGATGCTAACTTATACATATATTTCTCATTTAGTTCTCTCTGTCTGTTGTTGCTCTTTTCTACTTACTCTGCATGGGGACTACCGGGGTGTGTGGAGGGGAGGGGGCAGAGAGGGCAGAGGGAGGTGGAGTGTTGGCTCTCCCTTCTCCGTCAGCTACGGGCCCTGATCCCCTACGCACTGAGCCCAGCAGGTCAGCGAACTTTGCGGCAGCTGAATTTAGGAACGAATGGACATGAGGAATGACACTTAAATGTAACCGCATGAATGAAAGTTTGTCTAGGAGAGCACTAAGACAAGCAGTCCTCTCAGACTAATGTGAAAAAAATTGTCTATATTTATTTACATGAATATATCAAATGACACATCATTTGATGTAGCGCTAAGGTGCTGACTACATTATCAGAGCTCTTCAAGACAAAGTTAAACTCAAACAAAGACAGTGAAAGAAACATAAGACAGGGTTCATGCCAAGAACTGGAAAGCAGTCGCATTGTGTTGTTATTCCATGAACATCCAATTGAGGGAGACAAAGAGTTGTCCTAATCCCATGTGGTGTAGGTGGCACAAGGTGGGAGGAAGGGACGGTAGAGGAGCGATATGCTACAGAGCACTCTGCTGGTTTATAGAACTTTTCCCTTTTCTGTATTTAAGTTGTTAATTTCAGACTGATGCAGAAATAGAGACAAGGCTTTCTAAGTCAAGGCGTTGCAGGGATTTAGTGGCTCTACACAGCAGCAGATGCATGCTTTTAATATAAGCGAGGACTGTTTTTAATACAAGCAAAACACGCAGAAAGTTATTTAGTCAACTTTTCGAATGCGTTATAGGCATTTGGCGGCCATGCTGACTTACAGTGCACAGCAGCTGAGGAGCTCTGAGAGCTATCAGGTTGGGAGCTTGTGCTGGACTGCGCCTTAAGCGAGCTGTTGTCTAAGCTCTTCCCTAACACACACACACACACATATATATAGAGTGACACCAATCACAAGAGAGATGAGAGCCATATTCATACTTTGCACACAAAAACAGAAATGTCCCAGTGAGGAACGGTTGGAACTACATATGAGCTGGCATGAAGGGGGCAGATGAATGTGATGAGCGCAGTCTGTCTTTACTTTTTCAGAAAAATTACTGCTACTATTTGGCACAGCCGTCTGTCGATAGATTGAGCAAGAGAGAAAAAAAGAAGAAGCTTTTTTCTCGTTATCTCAGTTAATGACTCCATTTTGGCAGGATTTACAACTGCGGCTGCCGCTGCATGAGAGGTTTTACTGAGACTTTAATGGGAGTCTTGCCAGTAAGCAGAGGACGGATGATGACAACAGTGATGGCCATGATGATAATGAGAGAGAGTTGGATGTTACTCATTATCGCTTGTCTGTTTAATCAGCTGGCACGCGAACAACTCATTGACAAATAGAGGGAAAGAAAAGGCCCCTGCAGGGAAACAAGGAATTTGCTGCCACTGGAAGTACACCCACTCAAACACAATTACATGAAATTCACAGACCACCTATTAAACAATCCACACCTTCTGCAACAGTAAATTTGTCAGTGTGCAACCAACAGTGGGTGACTGACAAGCGATATCTCGGAAGTGCAGAGCATAAATATTCCAGCGATGGACAGTTAATTCAACAGATGTCAAATAAGAAGAATACTGGGACTAATAAATTAACACCCAATAACCCTTCAAATTCTAACACAAAAACATGTAAATTAATGACTGAAAACAGCAATCAGCCCTCATGCAACATATTCTCTTCTACAGACTTATTGAGGCTAACAGAACAGATATGTACTCAGATGCTCTGAAGGCCAGTGCAGGTGTTGGGTTACAAGCCAGCTGTCGAGCACTGACCTCACAAGAAGATCCTATAAAGCCAAGCGAGAGACAAACTACTCCAACCAAACACGCCACACTCACCTGGTTCTTGTAGTTGTCTCTGAGCAATCTGAGTGTTAGCTCCCTAAGAGCCCTCGAACTATTGCTATCCAAGGGTGGCGCTAGCCGAGCGGTTCGTCTTTAACACCTCTCCGGGAGCTCCGTCTCGGTTTCCTGCCACTGGTGCTAAGTTTAGACAGCTCTCCCTTTAGCCCAGACTCCCATCCAAAGGTGTCCTAGCCCCCTCCACTTCTGCCAGAGGGGTGGGGTGGTGGCGCTCCAATTTAGAGTAGGGGAATGATGCAGGAAAAGTACAGTAGTATACAGTACTTCCTTTGTGCATAAAGTTTTTCCAGGCGATACAATGTTCTGTCAAGATGCCCTACCTTCATAACTTTGTTTTAACGCTAACGTTTAGGCACATCATTTGACATTGGATTGGATTTGACTAAGGTGCAGTACAGAAATACTTCCAATCAGTTCGCTGAAAGATTTCAGACAAATGAATCAAAGCGCCAAAAGACCAAATTTACTGGAACTGCATAAATTTTTTTTTAAAAACTGATGGATTAAAAAGAAAAAATGCTATTTATAGACACTAAACCTACACCCTTCTTGACAGCCAGCAGGGTGCTACACCTCTGTTTATAAAAAGGGTGACTGGAGAAATGTATGATAAAATTACTTCTCACTTGATTTATGACTTCAATAAACACATTTCTACTGATTTTATAGTCTCAATCATAAATTAGTTTCATGTAACATTTAGTACAACACATTAATTGACTTCAGAGCCATCAAAGTAACATGAATCCTAAACTGCACACCTCTGTATGAACCGATCTCCTGACTCCAGGAGGATATCTGGATCAGGATCAATTATTGATATTTTCTCGAGAACATCGAGATAATGTCTCCCAACTTTTCTTATTTCAACTTAATAGGTATTTTTGAATATATGAAGAAAAGGTTAAATCTTCTTTTGAAAAACTTTTAGGATGCATTAACTCGAAACACTAATCACTCCCAACTTGGTGCTAAAATTTTAATTCAAATCCAGCAAGTTGGAGCAAGTTTTGTGCTGGCAAACGCCCTGTACTGATCACATCGCTTCCTTGGCAGAGGTAATAAGCAACTATAATAAAAGCATTTGGAGTACTGTTTCCAACATTTTTTTTCTACGAGACCTACATGATGGCTCTTCTGCGGTTGCTAGGGAATTTGTGACATAGCAGCAAAACCTCTATAGGGAGGAGGAGGAGGACGGTGAGGAGGAGGAGATGGAAGCGCACATCCTGTTCTGTATGCTTGGCACCAAAATGAGACATTCATGACCCGATTTAGATGCATTGTACGCAGCTGAGATGTGGAGAACAGGGGTGTTTGAGTGTGTTGGTATAGATAAGCTGAAATTATGCTTTCACAGTAACACAAGAGAAAAACACACACCGAGTGGACACAAAAGGCTAAACACAAAAACACTTTGGAGTTATTTGCTGATATGTGTGATACGCCTTTGAAAGAGTGTTTTTTTCCTCTCTCGCAACTCTAGCCAAGTGACACACGCACACACAGCCACAACTACACGGCTCCAAAAGCTGACACCCCACACAGGCATGTTGGTATTTAATGGGTGTGTGCTCCTCAGTATTAAGATTTCAGCCAAACTCTATTGAGCCAAACCACAACAGCATTACAAGGCCTCTTACATTTCACAGCCCTCGTCTCACATCTCAAACACACAAAATCATAACCATACATGTCTTCATTATAGAGCTCCGTGAGGAATCAGTAAGAGGTTAGACGTGAGCCAGATGACTAAATTAGAGCTCATCTACTGCATGTGCACCACACATGATGTGCATGTAGGACTCTTTTTAAACAATAAACCTTTTAGTACATATAGCATGTGCTGCTCAGCCTTTTGCAAAGCAACAGCATTTTAAATAAATCCAGTCATTACGCTCTTCATTCCACTCGAAGCCACTATGAACACAAAGCCGGTCGCATGAGAGTTTGTCAGCAGTTGGCATCAAAAAAACATTTCTGCCCCGAGGCTCGTGATAATACAGTCTAATAAACAAGAGAAGCTCATGCAAAGCAGAGCATGTAAGTATTAAGAGCCTCCCTAGACCCTCAGTACATTTGACTGTAATTTTTAAGCTTTTAAAAACTGTAGCAATTTCATAAAGAGGCATTCATTCAGGTACAATTATGTCAGTAACAAAGAGCAGCTTTCACCGCAAGGAGAATCCATTTTCCCAGCAACTAAAGAGCAATAACAGAGCCTGTCAAAATCCACCATTATAAAGCTGAGAACTTAACAACTGAAAGGCAATCAGCCAAATCTCCAACATATTCCATTAAAGTGCGCTGTCACACGATTGTCATCGACTTCTGTTGTTTAAAAAAATTACATTTCTGGCTCCTGAAATTTTTGATTACTAGATGCACATTAAGTTCAGCTGTCGCACAAGTTGTTCACTGACTGACTGCAGTGACAAACAAAAGCCTGGAAATGTCAAGTGATGATCCAAAACTGGTCAAGATGGAGTGTTGTGACTTTTCATTCGGAGCAAACAGCTTCTGCTTTTATTTGCAGTCTTACCTTTCACATCTTCGTCCTCCACAGTGGTGTTGCTGCTGTCCGACGATTCCTGGAGATCAGAGATAAACAGTTAGCTAAGGTTCGGCCATGATAGGGCACACGTTCGCGCTGAATGCACATGAAGAGGGACGTCACAAGAAGGGCAATGAGACTTGATTTACACAGACACAAGACTGGCCAGCAGGGGGCACCCTATGTTGCCATGTCATGTCTTTACAAACCCAAAACAGACAGCATAAAATACACCAAGACCAGTTACTTACTGTGGATTTAGTTCATAAGCAAAACACAAAATCAAACTGCAAATACGTTAGTTACTATCATCCAGCCTTTGTAACTATTATTTGTTTACTTATTTTTGCATTAACAATTCAAAAACTTAAAAGTCTCAGTCTATATTTAACCTTTTTACCCTCAAACCTCTTTTCTTCTACTCAAGCCAAAGCTCCTGCAGCTTCGTCCTATGTGTGTACTGCACCAAGTGGACAAATGATGCCTTTGCTTCAGTGGGAGCACTTATATCATGCTGAAACTGACAGAAACTTAATGGAAACTGCTTTCCATTTCAATAACGCTAGTAGACAGAACAGATTCTCACAGGGCGATATGTTGTCATCTTAATCAGGGGCTGCATCCCTCAAATCTAATCATCTACCCGTCTGCCTGCTTGCCTGCCTGGCTGGCTGTCTCCCTCTTCTTAGGCTTTTGCCAGAGGAGGAGTTTCTCATTTCCAATTAGAAGATTAAATGGGCCTAAATTCCCCTGCATGAAGAGTTGAGAGACTCTGTGACCTCATTAGAAGCACGCACGTGTGCTAACAGCATCACGAGCACAAAGCACCAAAGTGGTTTCATACATAGCCTTTTAAAGAGCAGCTGGTGGCCTGACCGGAGAGGAAGAGCGAAAAGAAAAACTGTTTTCATGTGAACGCGAAGGACAGAAGTGTGGAAAGGATTGTCAACTATTTGAAATATAATTAAAAGTGTGATTACGCCTACAGTTTGTTTTCTTTGGTTTGAATCATTGAGATGTTTCCTGTGACATTCTGCATCTTATTCGTTTTGTTTGACCCTTTGAAAACTATTCATTGTGTAAATATGGTGAATTTATTTTCTTTGTTCTTTTATGCGACATTCATTTCTCGGGTCACATATTGAAGCCTCACATTTATTTGATCTCGACTCCTCTTTATTGTTGGCTCACAAAGTCCAGAATCTATCAAACTTAACTTACCAGATGGACAGAGCTGAGTGAGTAAGTGCTAAAGAGGTCAAGTGTGCTTCTTTAAACCAGGCGGGTGTGAAAACATAAACTGCACTGAAGACTAATCTTCCAGATACTTTCATCGCCTTCCTGCATAGCCTCTGTTTGAGCTTGGAGAGTGAGAATTCAAAGTCATGTACTGTATTTCACACATATAACTGACCCACGATCAAAAGATCACTGCGCTTTATTAAAAAACATGAATATCTCTTTCAAACAAAGTTCTGCTACTTCTCACTTTGGGTATAACAACTCGGGAAAAACACCTCAGTCATGCCTATGAGGAAGTGATCTTACTGCAAAGGCATGCATGTTCATGCACAAGCTATAAACACATACACATTCACACTGATTACACCAGCAGCTTTTAAGAGATTATAAGACAGTAAGAGAAGGTACAACAAAACACCATCAGTCAGTATAATGCAAATAAAAAGCTTTACCTATATCATATATATGAATAATAAATAAATTCCAATGCTGAATGCTGAATATAACAGTCTTAAAGATCCAAAGACACCAGTCTCTGCTAAAATATAACATCTGAGCTCAAACATGACATCTAAGCTTATAAGGACTGCCACTATTCTCACTTGAATAGACATTAAGTATAGTTAGAATCCCCTTAATCCTAATACATGCATGTGTTGAGGTCCCCCTTGGTGGCAGACTAACACAAGTTTGGTTGTTGGGGTAAACAACATTCGCTACCTAGCACCTGTTCCCTTCAGACAGACTTTTATCTGAGATTAATATTTAGTTACACACATAGACAAGTGCACAAAGCCGTGTTGCACTCGCACAGATGCAGCATGAAAAGAAATATCAAAGGAGAGGAGAAGATAAGGAAGAGGAGGAGAATGACAGAGCAGGAGAAAGAAGAGGTCTGGACTGGGGAATGACGTATACCTTTGTCCCGTCCACCGGATTATGGATGACAGTTGTCTGAGGTTCCTGGAGGAAGAGGAAGATGAGGAGGGGAGATGAAGGAAGATGAAATAAAAGAGAGCAAGTAAAGAAAAAGTGGAAGAGAAAGAGAGGGAGGGAAAGGAAGAGAGCAATTTGACATAAACGTAAATATAAATGAACCAAGTGTACCAGAAAGAGTGACATGAATGTTGTATGAAGAGAAAGTGCTTGTTAAGGATGGCAGAAAAGAGAGGGGGAGAATCCTCCAAAGTCATAGAGTGGGTGGATGAACTGAAAACTGTAATTTGGAGTCAGTTCTGTTGCCTGTACACACACACACACACACACACACACACACACAAATTAATCTGCAATGAGCACATCAGTGCTCATACAATTTCACACACACACAGTGTTTTTTTGCATACTTCAGAGGACACTACACTGACTTTTCTTCTTTTCCTAAAGACTTGACCCAAACTGCGCCCCAACTACTGCGACCATCATTTTATCCTACATCCTTACACTAAAATCTAATGACCTGTTTTTTAAAATCTCAAAACTGAGGCGAGTCCCTGTAATATAAACAGCTCTACATATGTCCCCACAACATAAGTAATACAAGTCGAAATACACACATACACAGAGCAAGTACACAGCCTAAGGGAAGAGATGGCATAAAGTTGCACTCAAAGCTGTGACATCTTTTTGAACCTTAACTTTTCTAGGCTTTTGTTTACATGGGTACTCCTTATTTCTGCACCACCCTGCTGTGCATGCATAATTTCAAACTGCTTTCTATGCCTGAAAAGATGGAAATGCATGCCAAATCACAGAAATAGCAAATCGAAAGGGACAAAGGCATAATGACAAAAATCAGCCAGCTCATACAATATGCATAAAATATAATGTGACAGATTTTAAAAAAAAATAGCCTCAACATCTTGCAAAACATTGGCATACCCAGCAGAAAGACTCAGATGCCCCACATGATGAAAAACGGGTCATTCTGTTCTTTCACACTCGTCTCAACAGAAACGGCGATCACTGCCGGGCAGACGCTGGCATCATTTCAGGGTCCTTTTTAAAATGGAATTTAATCAGAAACAGCTATTGTTGTTCAGGACTATGTGCAAAGATATGGCTCAATCACTGAACAGAATTAGCCATATAACAATTTGTCATGCTAATTTTGCTGCTACCAACACTAAACTTCATGCTGAAACTAAGCTGTCTCTTAAAGTACAGCAAGGTAGTGGTTTCCAACTTTTATCTTTTATCTAACATACCCCCAAACCCTGTCAGGCAGACCCAAACCACTCTCACCTCACCAGTTACTCAAAGCATTTAGCTTACCATTTCTGAATGATGACCATTTAGGTATAGGTATAGTCTCCATTTAAACACTACTCATTATGTGCAGGGACCACTTCCAATCGCTTATTTTAGCTAACAATTTCAATTTATACTTTTAATCTAGCAATTTTACTTATTAATTTATACTTTTGGCTATTTTAACTATTTTGCTTGTAGTTACATCTAGCTAATAAATTGCAACTTTTTATCAATCATTTCAGCTAACTAGTTCAGTATATTTCTACATACTCTATATAGAATTAAGTTTAACTGCTTGCCATACAGTTTCCTTATAAACAATCATTCATTACTATATATTTTTCCATTTTCTAATTTGCAATTTCAGTAATTTATCTGGACTATTTTCTATTATTTCATCTGGTAATTAATAAAATTCACGATTACTTTATTTGAATCCATGAAAGTGCTTTTATCTAGAGTCTCACTTTCTGCTGTTTATCAATGCTATCTTCTGATAAAAGCTGTTCAAATCCACCCAAAAACAAAAAACCCAACAACATTGCAATGTTGTTGTGTTTTTCATATTCACTGTGCAATTCTGTCCACGTACCACCTCGATACTGCAGAAATATCTCCTTTAGCACTTGTACTGCAGCTTGCAAATCACCACATAAGGTACAAAGCTGTACTCTTTCTTTGCCACTTTCTGCTATAACAGTTATAGTTTTACCACATTTACACCAGTACTTGACCTTTGTCTTGAAACCCTCAAAGGCTTGCCTCCTCTCAAGTTCACACAGTAGCCACTGATTGCTGATGACTCAGACTGGAGACAGATATTTTCTCCCTCTACTAGGAGCTGTCACTCGATGTAGAATATCCTGCGTAGCCCCCCCGCCAGGAAGTGACACCTCTGTGATGACCAATCATCAGCTGTCTCCCTGGTGATGATGGTGGTGTTGTCAAGGCAACCATCTCCTAGGGCAACAGACACCGGTGGCAACGTGGGACAAGACGATGAGTGAGAACAAAGTACCTGGGGTTTGCAGATTGGGGGGGGGGGGGGCAAGTGCTGATGGCATCATCAGATGGGGGAAGGGTTCGATGGTGACACGTCCCTGTTGACCCCACATTAACACTGATGCTTTACTAGGGATGCTTTTGCTGTGCAGCTAATTAAATGATTTCCCTTTTTTCACTCTAGATGGAATTCATTTAAACGAAGCACTAATGTATTCATATATATAAACATATATTCATGTGGATTTACCACCACCTGCCTACTGCTTCCAGGTGGGAAGAATGTCAGTCCCCTGCTGTAATTAAGGAGATAATGCACCAAATGGCTGAACACAAACTAGATGAAGTCCCTGGTAACAGTGCGATTATTGCAGCCGCCCTCCTACTCTCTATTCCCTTCAAGGATCAGCAATAAACACCTGTCCTCCATGCTTGAACCCACACTACCGCAAAGACTTTGAAACACGTGACGTGAAATGAAGTTTATTGGATTTACAGAAAGTGTGCAATAATTGTTTAAACAAAATCAGGCAGGTGCATAAATTTGGGCACTGTCGTCATTTTATTGATTCTAAAACCTTTAGAACTAATTATTGGACCTAAAATTGGCTTGGTAAGCTCAGTGACCCCTGACCTACATACACAGGTGAATCCAATAATGAGAAGTAAGTTTCCCTCCTCTTTTAATTTTCTCTGAAGAGTAGCAACATGGGGGTCTCAAAACAACTCTTCATTCTGGAATAAGGCGCCGTGGACTGATGAAACTAAAACTGAGTTATTTGGGCATAACAAGGGGTGTTATGCATGGAGGAAAAAGAACACAGCATTCCAAGAAAAACACCTGCTACCTACAGTAGAATATGGTGGTGGCTCCATCCTGCTGTGGGGCTGTGTGGCCAGTGCAGGGACTGGGAATCTTGTCAAAGTTGAGGGACACATGGATTCCACTCAGTATCAGCAGATTCTGGAGACCAATGTCCAGGAATCAGTGACAAAGCTGAAGCTGCGCCGGGGCTGGATCTTTCAACAAGACCACGACCCGAAAAACTGCTCAAAATCCACTAAGGCATTCATGCAGACTCTCATTGGAAGCTACAGGAAGCGTTTAGAGTAGGGCTGTTCCATATAACGATATATATCGGATGACGATATAAAAACATCTATCGTTTCATTTTATGCTATCGTTTGTTTTGTGGTGTCGCAAACTAAACTCTTTACGGCAATATTTTTTCATCGTTTTGATGGTCACTGTAGTGGCTATATTCATTTCTTAAAGTTCTCTCTTTCTCTTATATTTATTATAACCACACTACAGACAGACAAGCGCCTGTTTTTATGCGTTGTGGTTAGCAACAACGACGGTAAAACCATCAGGTGTCCGCTTGTTTATGTTCCACATAAACCTTTCACAATAAAGCTCAAGATCCTGTTGAGACTTCAAAATAAACTGAATCACGTGAAAGAGCAGATTATTTATGGATGAGAAGTAAAAAAGAGCCGCCAGGTGCTAAAAAATAAACCTTAGACTCAAACGTTAGAACAGGCTTTTCCCCGCAGCACGCCGTGTAATAAATACTCACAAAGAAAACGGCGGCCGTTACAACTTATGTCTAAAAATGTATAGTTTCATGCATTGGTTAAAACACTCAACTCCAGCTACATGACGCGCAGCTGGAAACACTTCACGCAAGTCGAGCTGCACGAGATTCACAGAATTTACAAAAAATGTTAAATTTTTGTGATTTATATCGTTATCGGGACGATAGAATTCTTATATCGGGATATGAGATTTTGGTCATATCGCACAGCCCTAGTTTAGAGGCTGTAATTTCTGCAAAAGGCGGATCTACTAAATATTGATTTCATTTCTTTTTTTGTGGTGCCCAAATTTATGCACCTGCCTGATTTTGTTTAAACAATTATTGCACACTTTCTGTAAATCCAATAAACTTCATTTCACTTCTCAAATATCACTGTGTGTGTCTCCTATATGATATATTTAACTGACATTTTTTATTGTAACAACCAACAATTTATACAGGAAAATAATGACTATTAACAAGGTTGCCCAAACTTCCCACTGTATCTACTTTGGTGAGATTACTAGTGTGCCCTCTAGAACATAAAGCCAAACTGCTGCCCTGTGTATATATAGTAATCAGAACAATAAAGAGTCCCAAAGGGAAACTAGAACTCCCCATTTCTGTTCCATAAGAAAACCTCACTCGCAATATCGCTGAATTTTCCCAACTATTTGACAATGGACTTCACATCATTTTTTGACATAAAAGACAAATCCATAGGCAAGAGAGTAGCTGGATTTAGTTCAAACATGTTTTTTCTAACAAGCTGACAAACAAGACAGTGTACTGTGGGCCTTTTTAGCTTACAGGTCTTTATTCCAAAATATCAGAGGAATTCTCTAAAATCCACAGGTGTAATTTTTTTTCGCTGGAAGGACAATCTGCAGACCTTTGGACTGACACGGTGGGGGACAGCTTCAATACAGAAGGAAGGGGGTAAATCGCAGTGACAGTCCCTGCAGGCACTGGTTGTCTATTTGTCTTTGGCAAACTTACACTGACAGAGAAAACAACATGGCGGTAGACGATCAACCCGAGTCCAAGTCACAAAGCATTCCCAACTGCCGTGGGAAAATGCTTCCTGACACGACTGCTGGTTTACGACCTACCCGACTGCTTTGGCCATCTCAGTGGCTCGATAAAGACCAAACAAAACCAACAAGAATGGACAGAAAGAAAAACACACAAAGGTGAAGGAAAAGGTGTGGGATAGGGTGAAGGTAAGGGTCTTAAAGGACATAAGGGCGGCGGGAAGTCGGGCACACACAAACACACAGGTGAAGGGCGGGTTAGGAGATAAATACCAGAGCGGGTGAAGGGATGTTTCCTTTGGGGCTGGTGACTATGCTGTTTTTGGTGCTGTTTGTCTGGGGCTGTGCAGGAAAGGAAAGGAAAGGTAAGGAAAAGGAGGAGACACAACAAGAGTGTTAACAACAGCAAGAGGTGGGCTTGTGAGTGTGTGTCCATGCTTGTGCTCGTGTGTTTTTGGAATTAGCACATATATGTCTCTTTGACAGAATCAACTTTGAGGGTCTCACCTTAGTAGCTCTCACGTAAGGTAAAGAGTTAGGATTTGTCTTTTCATTCAGAAAAAACTCAACGCAACATTTTGATATTCAGAATTTATCTGCTGTTTTGTGTTACATTTATTTAATTTGTACCGTGCGGATCAGAGCAAAGTAGTAGGATACATGTAGGTGTGCATCCCAGTGAGGCCTGAAGGTGGCAGGCAGACGCAGCAACTGTGAAGGGATGATCCTAAAACGTTCACTCTCAAGACTGATTTGTAATTCTCAGGTGACACCATGGGCTGAGGGGTACTCTGACATCATCGTGATGTCACAAGTGACTTCCCCTGCTTGGGATTCCACATCAAGACGATTCAATTGTGCCGTTTGGCCGTAGTGAATCACCTTTAGAAGCCTGGATGAAATGCTCTTTTGAAGATCAAACATCAAAGAGCGGCCGGCTCTTTGGAGCGTAGATTGATCTAAATTATTTTTGCATTGAATCTACATTACATTTGTAATCCTGCTGGGGGGGGGGGAATATCCAGTTTAAACCCTACAAAGGATCAAGCCCTGGGTGTGACAGTGAATAAGCTACAATTACGTCAATGGTAATTATGTGAGTTGATACAATAAAATGCAAGCAATCTTGCTTGTAAGTGAAATTTCAAGAGGTCTTAAGTAATCAGGAGGATTACCTAATCTCCTATTAAGACTTGGCTAAGATATGGCATGATGTTGGTGTGCTGCCAAGCTAGTGAATGATTCCACCTAACATTAATTAGATAAGCACAATTCCCCAAAATATGAGAATTTAAAAGTGCACATTTTAAACAAGCCCAGAAGATTCAATAAAACAAAATGTTTGGTAATCTTGGTGCTGCAGCAGTGCTGAATCACAGTGACTGTAATGGTGACTCTTTAACACTGACTTTCAAGATGGAAAGATGAAGACTGATGTGTGTGTGGTTGTGGGTGTGTATGTTTACCATAATATGAATTTTTTAAGCCACTGGGCTTACTCAGAGGAGGCGAGACGAGAGGAGAGGAGTATAGGAGAGGAGAGGAGAGAGAAGAGGAGAGGATGCCAGCACACATATGGTGCGAAAACACCACATAATGCAAGCACGCACTAAACAGCAAGTAAAAGCTGGTGTAAGCTGACAATAAGCTGACATATAGAAATTTTAAGCACCCATACGGTAATCCACACACAGCCACTCCCAAACAAATCTCCACACTCACACACAAATTACACCAAACAAAGTGGCTGTCACTCCGCTGCCTTTGTGACGATGAAATGCATTCCTCAAAGCAACGATACCATCGTGAGCCGTCTTAGTCAGAGCGTGTTTGCAGTATCAACTCGGGGCCTTAGCATTTACGTCATGTGTGTTTGTGGAGAGAAAACTGCTAACACTTCAGGGAGGCATTGAGGAAAAAAAAAAGAAGGAATGATGCCAGTTGTGGAGACAACTGCCAATCATTGTCATCTTGAAAGGAAAATGTCCATTAGATCATTTCTAAATTATGAAACAGAACATCGGACATCAGGAGTGATCACAGACAATTATAACCATAGATGAGGGTTAAAAGGGGGTTAAAGTATCCACACGAGGTTTCCAGGATGGGTACAGGAAGAACAAAGGAGGGAAAGGTGCAGAAGAGATGACAAGTGTGGTAGATTAAAAAAAAAAAAAGAATGAGCCAGATCAGAAGATCAGAGAGGAAAAAAAGGTTCCTTCTGCGTAACGGCAGGGCAAGAAGTTAGGGGTCAGAAATAAGTGAACTGAAACTAGTAATTCTGTGTGGTTTAATATTCTTATGCAAATTCCTGTTTTATTTTAAATCTTCCAAGTATGACACTGAACATGTAGGGTACGTGGACCATTCACAGAGTGTATGTGCCCTACATGAGACTTTTGTACTGCATGTTGTGTTTAGTCAGGCAAAGCCAGGCTGTTGTTTTGTGATCGTGTCTTCAGCGTTTGGATGCAGTACTGTGCTATAAACCGGCTTTTTTCTCCCAAGTTTGTTTAAAACAAATAAGTAAACATCTAAACGCTACCTAAGACTGTGTAAAGTCAAGCTGGTACTGACAAAATAAGTGCACATGCTGGAGTCATTTCCAGTATACCAGAAGCTTAATTTAAAAACTGGAACACTTTTTGACCCATTTCTGTGTAAAAGGAACATGCGCGCCTTGCTTAAAAGTAAAAGACTGGTCTATTTTTACATTTGCAGAGGAGAACTCAGTAGCATATGTGAACCACATACTGTATATTCTGCTCTTAAACCTCATACAGCAATGTTCACAGGTTAATGTGGCAGTAAATACATTGATACACTGTGAGTAGTACACTGGAAAAAATGCACACATGTTTATCTACAGTAAAGTAGGCTGATCCGCTGTAATGGCCAATTCTGATGCACATGCATGTTGGCCTCTGCAAACACCGGGGGTAACGAGTCAAGTGAGGAGTTGATTTCCCGTTTACAGCCTGTAACAGCGAGAGAGAACCGAGCCACAGCAATCAATGACCTAGCCTACTGTAATCAGTAATTACTGGACATTAGTGCATGAATATCAGCTGAACAGTATTAGGTTCTGATATTTGCCTGGTTCTTTGTTCATTTGTAATCTTATTATAGTTTTTTTCCCTAAGTTGTTTTTGAATAGATGAAGTATAGCTAACAGGAACAGTAGGATTAATAAGAGTCCTGAGCTAACTTAACTCCGGAGCCTCGTTGGGGAGTCACCTTAGGCCAGGTGGGCTGCTGGGCTTGTAACACACTGGATGAAACCCTTATTAAACAATATTTAATATTCAACATGTTTTGTATGGAATTTCATATGCTGCCCGGCTGCTGCAGCATCTTCTCTGTGAATGGTCAGCATAGGTTACAGATTCAGTGTAGTAGGTGAAAACTACAGCGTTCTTAGAGGTGGAGGATTAAATAATTATACTTTTACTCTTGTTTGAAGTATGCACCTTGTTAAACTCAAGGGCTCTGTCTCAAAACTACAAGTACTGGCTCCGTTCTAAAAGTGTGTGCCTGACAGATCTGGAGCAACATCCCTGGAGTAACTCTGATGGAACTAAAACACCCTGCTTCCATTACGTTTTCAGAGTATTCTCGTGACGCCGTACTTCGCAAGGATCATCCCGGCCTGTCAATCAAGCGAGTGACACCATTGCTGTGACTTGTGCCTGGCTTTTTCTGTCAATGAAATATAACTTTCTGTATACGCTGTCATTTTCTTTATGTGACATGGCAGCTGTTGCTGCTCAGAAGCTACTCAGCCTCTGTAGCTCCTAACAAGGTGCTGCTGTTGCCGTCATGTAAAATGCATTACCTCGTGTACACCAGAGCATTTTTAACAAGAAGTGCCTACACGACACCTGACTGCTGTTGAATAAAAATGATTTATGAATCGGCACCCACTGTGAATAAAAAGTTAGTGAAGGAAGGGAGTCTCAAATCTATTACACCGAAGGAAGAAAGGAGACCATAAGGGATGGACCAAAAAAGAAGTGACAGGGCAAAATGCATAAATAGCATGCTCACCATATACTGGACAGTAGAGCTGGACTTGCGTTTCTGTCCTCAGGCAATTGATGGATGGATTTATTGATGGATGAGCAGATGGTAGAAGAAGGAGGGATGGGGAGGAAAATGAAGTAACCAAAAAAACAACAAGTGAGTGTACTGTCAAAAAAAAAAAAGAAATTAAAAAACAAAGAGCAAAATAGAACTTGTCAGCATAAACCAAAAGCTGTACACTTTGAGGGCAAGTGAAGAGAAGTTCCTATACAGCTTAGAAAAGAAGGAGGAGCAGCTCCTTCAAAGAAGTGAAAGGAGCAGTGGTTGAAGCGAAGGCCATCAGAGAGAGAAAATTAGGAGGAGTCAGCTCATGGAAGAGTCAGAAGGCAAAAATTCAACCTATTGCTTCGGGGACAGTGAAAGGGAAGACGGCACTGTAAGAAAATAGCATGACAAGGAACTGCAAGATTTATTATGAAAGCGTTTTCCCAGACTTCATCTTAAATTTAAAATCACAACTGGCTTGAATTTTGTTGCATTAATGCATCAATAATTTATCGGCACAACAATGGAGACCAAAATAAATGTTCTCAATGTTGTTATTTTACATTCTTCTAAAACTGTTTCGCAGCTTTTAATCTAAAGAAATCTGCACATTGTGTATATAATAACTAGTGTAAACTTAATAAGGATAAACAGTGTGTCATATAACAACACTGTTTAAAATGCAGGATATGTGGGTTCCTTTGAGCAGTAGCTGGCATCGAAGGAGGTGAAAGGTGGTGGACAACCAGTGCCAGAGAGAGACCGCTTGCTTGCACTGGACAGGTGCTACAACTGAAAAGCGTCAGGTGTCATTAGGCATTAATGAGCCAGCGGGAGAAAAAGCAGGAAGAGGAGAAGACGATGAGAGGAGCTCAGAGTTTCAAAAGGAACAAAAGGACATTTGGAGATTATAAGAAGAAACAAGAGAAGAGGGAGAAAAAGGAGGCAAGCAGGGACGGCAGCAAATGAAGAAGACGCCTTTAGAAATGGTTTGGGGCGAGTGTGTGGGGAGCCTGTTGCTAGGCAATGAGTGCGCCGCAGTGGAAGTAAGCGTCTATTTCTGTCGTCTGAGTTTCCAGGGTCCAGACTGGCAGCTATTCCTGGAACCGGAGTCACATTCCCTGCTGAACCGACTGCGCAGGGAGGAACGGGAGGGGGGGGACACATTCACGCACACACACTCACACCAAATCCATACATACACACACGCATGGACACTCGATGCTGCACATGAGTGTAACACACGCATGGACACCCACGCTTACGCACACTTGTGTGCAGGCATGCTCACGGCCCCGTTTGCACGTTCAGTCTCTTTTCAAGCTGATAAACAAATGGGATGTTTTCACACAGACACACACACACAGTCTTACAAACACACACATACCTCCATGTCCACGTGCATGTGCCCAAACCTTTGCCTAATATAACGTATAATGCTGAGAAGCATGAATAGCACGTTGCATGTACGTGGCGCACACAGACACATTCATGATAGCTGTGTGTGGGATGTGCTACTGCAGCGTGTGCATGTGAGAGCGTGGGATGTGAGAGATCTTCATTAAATGGATGAACAGGAATGTGGGGTTAAAGACCAGATGGGGTGAGGAGGAAAAAGAAGCATTGAAAGAGGAGCAAAAGGCAGAAATGGAGGGATGAGAGAGAGGAAGTGATGAAAAAACAAAATGTGAAGGGCTGACAGATGGTTAGATTTAATAATGGAGATGGAGAGGTGGCAATGAGCTAAATAATGCTAAATCAAAATAAGAGGTCCTTTCAGGAGGATGCGCTACTCGAGGCTTGTGCACTGGCAAGTGGCATGAAGGCTGATACGCATAGCACACGCAGACTCGCATACATGTAGACACACATCCAGATGTGTATTCAGAATGGGCCACTCACTTTAATAAAATAATTAGATAATAACTTAAAAATCCAGCAGCTCTCATTCTGATACACAACATCTCAAGCCAAAAAACACAACTTTTACATGTAACACTAGACAAACATCCAATGACAGAACATACATGACAAGAAAGACATTGTAGGCAAAAGTGAGACTAGCAAGATTAAGAAGAAATGAACAATCAAGCAGAAAAAATGGGGAAGAGGAAGAAGAAGCAGAGTTTCTAGCCCAGAAAATGTGAGGAAGGAGGAAAAGTCAAGGAAGGAGATAGGTAGAGAAGTAAGAGTGTGCCCCTTACCTTGACATCTGCCTTTTTGTTGAGCAAAGTCTTGGCTGCTGCAATGACAAACAGGGAAAAACAACCAGTTAAAGGTGTAGCTGAGCAATAGCAACTCCATGTTTCTCAGCGAGTCTTGGTATGAGCTACAACCTTAACCTACATTGAAGCCTTTAGAGATAATCTGGATTTGACTGAAATAATGTTCTTTACTGACCTTAGTAGTAAAAGTCTTTTTCTGAGTAATGATAAGTAAAGGCTGCCTGAGGCTGAAAGAGAAAGGGAACCTTTTGCACACTGAACTTAAAAGTGTTTTTACAAAATGACTCTAAGCTAAACAACTACAACCTCCTGAATTTACTAGAGTCTACGGATGGATACAGTATGAGTATATTGATTCATCTATTAGTCAAACAACTCGCCTTGATCTTTTTTTCCCCCAATTTCAAAACAGGATGTACCTGTAAAACTGAATTCTTTGACTGCCTGAAAAGTAAAGTCCCTTCTAAGACACTAGTTTTCACATCTAAATGTTAAAACCAACCTTTCTTAATAAGACTTACATAGAACTACAAATGCACAACAACTCAAAGATGTTTAATACTAATGTCAAGGTAGTCAAACTGCAAAGTGGCAAGGTGAAAAGTTAAGCCAATGCAGAAAAAAACAGTACTTAAAGATGGTCATTGAGGCTGGCTTTAAATACCAGTCAATCCCCATTGACTCTTATGTTAAATGCCCACCGTTATATTAGTCAACAATGTGCTTACAGCCTGGTAAAAAAACAGTTTGGGTCTTTATGTATAGTTTCCCCCTTGACAGCAACTGTTTGATGGGAGGTTTTTGGGTTTTGTTTTTACTCGTTCATTTGTTAAGGCTTCAGGGTTGGGGTGTGACCGCTTCGATGAACAGCTGAGTTGAACCAGGCGGCTGTAGCTGTAGTTCTATGCATTTAAATCTCCTTGGGAACAGTATTGCTCCCAAAGAGACGTCGGCATATAAAGCGGAGGAGCTGGGGAATTGAACCACCAACCTTTCAATCATAAGCCAGCCCACTCTAGTCCCCGAGCCACTCAAACAGGCTCCAAGCAGACAGACTAGAAATTTTCCAAATATGGAATTTTCACATCAATTTGTCTTAAGGATAGTTGGCACAAAGACGCTGCTGTCAGTGAAATAAAAATATTCCCCATTTGCATTGTTTTACATGAATTCTCAGGCTAAAGTCTCCCTGAAGCCATGAGGAAGTCAAAGTAAAGATGGCTGCCTCACACGGCAGCCATAAACCCAACAATAAGCCCTGCCTTAAAGAACTCCACAGAGGCCTAAAGGAGGATTAGTGTTCAGTCTGCTCTCTAATGAGGGGTAATGAACGAGGGGGTGAGGGAGGAAAGCAGGAAAGAAAGAACGATACTAAAGAAAAAGTCCACTGATGAGCATAATACCCATAATCCTTTACAACAGTGGAAAGTGCGTGTAGTCAACAGAAGACAGTCTGCAGGGCATTTACTGTGACTGCACTGCTAATGCCCAGAAAGTAAGGTGGTCTGATTGCATTAGATAGCTACATGTTCACCCAGAGGGCTCCAAAGTAAGAGCCAGACTCCGGCTTTCTGGTCAGTGGAGCCTGTGGCTGCATCTGTGGGGATGTGGACAGAGGATTAACACTAACACGACACCAGATGATGAGATTGGATGTGCAAATTAGTGCAATTCTACAGCTTTAAAGTTGGTACCAAAATGCACTTTCTTGCTTGTTGGTATTTTGCAGCTGTAAACACCAACACAAGGATAGAAAAGTGACTTCAGGAGAGCATAGTTATGACTTTTAGAGTTCCTATTTTGATCATCAATATTATTTTACAATAGGAACAATATTTTCTGTCTGTGATGTCTTAATTTACCAAAGTGAACACTTAACTCAGTTAATTTAATTACTCAATTACTTCTGAAGACAATAGCTAGAGCATGATATAGAAGGCACAAATCTACCTTCTCAAAAGGCAAATAAAATATATTTAAACATGCTTAAATTGCATTGTTTTTGGAAAAAAAGATTCTCAAAAATATTGTTTTGCTTTAGTATAGATGTCAGTGCTATACATAGATCTCATACAG
Organism: Neolamprologus brichardi; assembly: GCF_056152115.1. Taxonomy (NCBI): domain Eukaryota; kingdom Metazoa; phylum Chordata; class Actinopteri; order Cichliformes; family Cichlidae; genus Neolamprologus; species Neolamprologus brichardi. The sequence continues at coordinate 32,395,781 of NC_142115.1, forward strand.
ATTACCTTGTACAAAGATGTTTACATTATCAATGCCATAGTGTGCCTATCTTATAATAAATAATCTAGCTGTGATCACCTGGGAGTTAAAATGCCAGATTCCTCTCAGTGTTACTTCCATAGATGCTTTCTGTGACTTTTTGCTAAGAGCCTGAGTGCAGCTTCAAGTCTAATCAGATGCAATCACATCAGTATCCAGCCATGTTACATAAAACACTATTTATGGCAGTCTGGCTGTTTTTTCTTTTCTTTTTCCTCTTTCCTTCCCTCTCTCCCTCATTCCTCTTTCTCTGAACATCAACCTCCTGTTTGATTTCCCCACTTCCATTTCAAAACATGTACCAAAGCAGCTACACTGAGTGAACAGAAGCTTCAAGTCGATGAGAATTCGGACTATGTGCTGATTTTTTTGGGGGAGCAGAAGTCCAAACAGAGAGCGGTTACTTCAAAGACCACTGCAGGCCATGCCAAATTTAAACTGTATCCTTATAAGAGCACATTTGAAATAGCCATTAAGATAAAGATCAAGAGAGAAAAATACATGGAAGATAGGGTGTGCACACTACATCTTTTTTTTTTCTTTTCTGCCTCAGTGATTCAGTATATTGTGCTTGAAGGGAGGTTTGCATATTCAGCAGCCAAAAAGGGAGCAATAGGAAGTGATAAATAAGCACTTTGTAATCTGAAAGGATGTGAGGATGGCATGAATGTGCATGTTTAATTGTTGTGCTGTTCTTCCTCAGTCTCCTTCCAAAGGCTGGTTGTTACTGAGGAGAAGAAATGGGGTCAGAAATAGTGTCAAGTTCATTCTCTCGTATTCTCTGATGGCTTCACAGAGAATGAGAGGATATGAGAGCAGAGAGGAAGAGTAAGGAGAACATGAGTAGAAGTGAAGGTATTCAACTGTGCTTTCCAAAGTGACATTTTTCAGTCAAACTGGATCTTCCAAAAATGTCTTTAAGTTCCAGGCATAGCTGTGGAAATCTGAAAAGAGCCAACATTAGCTTAGTTCAACCCAAAGGTTTAGAAGCAAGGGGTGCTCCTTACCTTGCCACAAATTACACATGAAGCAAGAAGAGAGAGGAGGAAGAGATTAAATCAAAGGCATCACTAATAAATTTCTATTAAAATCATGCAAGATGGACCACTGCAAGAACAAAGCAGGGATGGGCATTGATTCACATGAAGTCCCACATAATGGAGAGATATGGCTATAATCAAGAGCCCCTCAATATCTTCTTCATATAACACAGTCCAGAACAGATTAAAAGACTGTCCGCTGCTGTCCTGCAGGATGTTGGAGTGAGTTTGAGTAGATTTTACTTGTACTTTTAATGTATGAATACGTGTAAAAGAACAAGGCCTCTAGTAATCCAGTGAGGCAAAGTGAGGCTGATATGGGGAGGCAGTCCACTATAAATATTTGATCGGAGTCTCGTGGAGGCTGAGGGACACAGAGAGGACGGTGGTGTCCCAGTAGATTATAGAAACAAGGACACAGCCACTGTTTCTGTCTCCTTAGCTCAATGCTAGATTGTCACATGAAGTTCTTTGTTGTTCACAAACGGTCACCCTACTAAGGAAATATACAGTGATAAGTGGCTTATGAGCATTCCCCGATGCACAATGGCATCAAGGAACAGTACGGTAAAAAATTTAGATGATCCGTTGGTCTGTGAAGGGAGGCTTTTAAGCTTACATTTCAATTTAACAGACTTAACATCTTTTAAATAAAAGAGGAAGTAAGATAGACATTTGTCTTGAAGTGGTTGCTGAAGCTACAAGCTAAGTTACATTTGTCAGGAGGGAAGATATAAAACTCATAGGAGTTGCTTAGGCTGTTGTGCGTCAGCTGGATGTGCAGCTGTTTGGCAGCGAGGTCAACCTGAACCACTTGATATAGCCATTGCAGAGTTTTATAATTTTTTTGTCTTAATGTGTTCAGACAGAAGATGAAGTTAGTTTTTTTCTTGCCTTGCATAACTTCTTCAAACATGACCACTGTGTTGATTCCCCACATAGTGGGCTTGAAATAGATTATGGTGAGTGTTCTGTGGTCTGATGTGGGGGAAAAAAAATACCACAGCACACCTGAGAACAAACCAATATATGGTTGAGTTATGACTGAGTTAAAGGAGCCACAAGTTAATGCCTGAGTCAAGGCCACATGTAGACCTAAGCATCATGGAAGCATGTGCCAAGGTTGGGCCAAACAATTATTGCTATCTGGCCTAAACTATCCAGAAATGCATGAGCCAACTGCAATCTGGGAACCCGTGAACTTAGCTTTATAAAGTTTTGGGAGTTTTTCTTAGTCAGGATACCTGGATAAGCCAGATGTAGATGGTTCAAGATTTCCTGTTTTTGGGTTCTGGAAAATACTTCTTGCTCTCAGCGTGGACTATTGTGTACAGGCAACTAAGTATTGCTCAAATGTGATTGGTTAGTTTACAGGACTACAAATAGACATTTTTTTGGAAAGCACTTTTCAGTTTCACCACTGAAAAATTAAGCTTAATTAACAGACTTTAATTAGATCTGGTTGTCTAAAACAAAGTCTTACATTCAGTCTGAAAAGTAAAACAACAAGGCTCCAACATTTACAATTAAAACATTGGTCCAACGACCAATGACTACATGTTACAGCAATACAGCTACATACGAAACTGGACTGTAAAGCCAACAGCTCAGTTCACAGCACAATTACTGAATAAGTACTAATAAGGGACTTGTCTTAAAAAAAACAACTTTAAAAGGTTTCGACTTCATGAAAACAAGCCCAGCCTTGCATCATTTACAGTGTTCATCATGCACCAGAGTCCCCTTGTGTTGCAGCGCATGCACCAGTCCAGTGCCCCATGCAGCATTCACCGACAGCTCTCAGGCAGTTCCATCCTTAAAGTTACAGGGGTGAACTTTCCAGTGTCATTGTCAGACAGAGAAAAGAAGAGAAAGGGACAGAGGAGTGAGGAGTGAGGGGAAAGGTAAGATGTGACATTTGAGGAAACAGGAAAAGTGGGAGTGAAACTGGTGAAGTTGTGGAAAAGTATTGGATGACTTGAGAATCAACAATGTCCAGAGAAGTAAAAATGCCAGAATACAGAAAAAGGGAATGAGGTAAAACTGAGTGATGACAGAGATGGCACAACTGAGATGGCAGGAAAAGAGTGGAGAAAAAAAGAGAAACTGAGAGACAGGACAGCAGTGCGTTTGGGCCATGCTCGGTGACTCTGTGCAGAGATGAAGATAATAAGATGAACAGGGGTGTGTGGTAATGACAGAGCAGTGATGGGCTCTGAAGCAACTATCAAATCCCAGACAGGAGATGAGAGATGTGCTGACATAGTAAATGACAGCAGTAGCTGGGCTTCCGCTCTTTAGGTCCTTTTCAAATTTAAAAGCCTAAACATAGATTGAAAAAGACGGAAGCTGTAATATTTAGTTATCTTGCGGAAATTAATTTCTGGTTTTCTCGTTAAACAAAAATGTTTTCAGTCTTTCTTACCAAATTAAATTTGAAGTTAGTGGTGTTTTTAACATCAAGAAGAGACTCCACCGGTGATATGTATAAACCAATAGATCAGATCACCATTAATACTTCCCAGTTACATTAAAAGAAACTTACATTAAAACATTAAATAGGCCTTATATATCAATTCTGCGGCACTGATCCCATTCTTTTTAACATACTTGGAGTAGACAGAGTTAGTCATAATGTTGGACTATTTATTTTATTTCTTATGTGTTTTCACTACCAGCAGACGCAGAAGGTGTGGGTTTGTATAGTGGGAGAGAACGTATGTGTTTGTTTTAATGTTACTCTGCTAGTTGTTCTTGTGTCAGTGCATTTTTAATTATATTTTTAAATATGTATTAAAATGATTCTATGTTATGTGTTTGAGGATCCTCTAGAAAAGGATATGGGGCATCTCAAGCGCTCGCCAATTAAAATTTTATAACTAAAAATCTTAACATTGTATGTAAGTAAATTAAAAGTTGGGTATCTTTCTTTTACATTGGGGGAAAAAGGATATAGTGCACATTGACTGTAAATTGGTTTTAAAAATGTCACGTTTGGTGTCATATGGAAACATTTGGTGTGTGTCAGTGCTACTAAAGTTTGTAAAATTCCAATAATTTTTATAAGAATATATTGTTATGTGTAAAAATATGTCATTATTGCTATACAGCTTCTTCAGCTTATTTTTAAAGTGACAGGATTTTTTAAATGTACTGCAATCTTTTGAAAATAGATTATGCAAATATTGTATCTGTAATTAAAAATCCATTAAATAGTCACTAATTTGTATAAATGTCCAATAACAGGTTATCAAAAAGAAACTAAATGAGTATTTTAAACACATGTTTTAGAAGCAAAACTCTTTCACATTAAAAATTATTAACATAATAGATGTGAAAAGGAAAAAGCTTAAATTTCTTTCATTTATCGTATGTAAAACATGGTAATACTTAGCTGGAAGCATAGCTAATACTGCAGCTGTTGAGATGAGGGGAGGTGTAGTTAGCAATGTTGTCAGCCATCATGCTCTGAACTCCCATGCTCGGAAAGGAGGGAGGGGTAGCAGAGAAGATTGAGTAAAGGGAAAACAGAAGAAGAAGAAGTTCAAAGAGTCAAAGACAGGTGCAGACAAGGGGCAGGGTGGGAGGGGTGGCATGCCCTGGGTGAGCCACCGTGATACCTTGTTCCACCAGCCCTGCTGTGGTGCCGGCGGCTGCAGCCACAGCTGCTGCAGCTGCAGTGACAGAGGCTGGAGCGGTGGTCTGCCTGCTGCCCACTGTTAAGAGTCAAATACCCAGTCACACGTGAAGAAAGAGTTACAAAGCCAGGAGGAAAGGGATGTGAGAAAAGGGTGAAAGAGGAACAAAGGGTCAAGATGGAGAAAGGGTGGAGTGATATTTAGTAAGAAGGTGATTGACGAGGAGTCGGATACAACAGGAGGTAGGCAGGTAGGGTGGGGGAAGGAAATAACAGGTGAGGAACAAAAGGGGCGGAGACACACGGGGCTCATTAGTTTAGAAGGAGGATTAATTTATATACACAGACCACTGAAAGCATTTTTATAAATGGAGTCGCTGCTTTGACAGAAGAATCCACAGAAAAACATCAGGCAGTGACACAAATCGTTACTTCCATGTGGGACACTTTAAATCTTGCCATTTGTCTCAAAGAACACCTGAGAAGAGTGTTAATGTTAGGATGATGATGGCAATGATGATGCAGAATCAAGCCGCAGTTAGTATGTGTTAGATTTGTAGCGTCTGTGCTTTTAAAACTAAACTAAAAAACATCATCTTTTCCTGACAGCATCTTTATTTAGTACGTTACACATTGAAATGTGATGAGAAATAGAACCACCTCTGTACCAGCACAGACACTGAAACTGATTTGTGTAACACATGATTCATAATATATGCTGAAAATACAGCAAGCCATTGCATAAAGCACTGACGTAGGATCCTGCCATGATGTAATGTGCCACAGCTATCGTTCTCTGAAAGCCTATCTCTCACTTTTTACTTTTTTTAACTCTGTCTCATTTTCTCTCTGACTCATTCACCTGCTGACCTCACTCTTATATTTGAGTACTGCTTTCACACAAGAGGAAAAATGGTAGGAAAAAAGGTCTTTGAGAGCGGTCGCACAGGCAGGCCACACACCTGGGTCAATGTGTGTATGTGTGGGGGGATTTAAGAATCGACTGATTGTTTAGTGGATATTCAGACTGCTTCCCATGCCGATGCTTGCAGTGTTAAATCAGCTGCTGTGAGTCATGTTTACTAAAGCAGCATGCTTATAGACAGACTTATACACACATTTATATATGCAAAATACACATTTGTACAAGAATGAAGACTCAGTGGGTATAATTCTTCCAAAGCGATTACCCTGAATGCATAAAAGCACTATAACGTTCTTCCATACACAGTAAATCAGCGGTCCCCAACCTTTTTTGCGCCACGGACCGGTTTCTGCCCGACAATATTTTCACGGACTGGCCTTTAAGGTGTCGCGGATAAATACAACAAAATAAAACTAGTACCGGTACCGAAAAAAAGAAGATTTATTCATAACACACGTGAAAAGACCAAGGAAAACCGAGTTAATGATAAAAACGATAACAAAATAACGCTGAAAACCGATAAAAACCCTGAAAATCATACATTTCACATCTGAGCCTCAACTCTTGTGGCCCGGTACCAAACGACTCACGGACCGGTACCGGTCCGAGGCCCGGGGGTTGGGGATCGCTGCAGTAAATGACAAAATATTTTGTCATTGTACAGTAGATGAGCTCCCGTTTCATAGACCACAACAGTGCCAATAAAAATCAACCTAGTAAGTTCCTATTTAACCATCTACTGTATTTAATACATCATAGGTAAAAAAAAGAAATTCTCAGTTTGAAAAATTAATTTCCCAAAGTTTGGGAAGGGAAGAGGGAGTGCTGGAGTACACCATGTTGCTTGAATTAAAGCGCAGATTCAAGATCATGTAAAACTTCAATAAAGTTATTATTACAGAGATATACACAAATACAAAGACAAGTACACAGACATCAACAGCTTGCGGATCAATTCAGTGTTTCCCCACATTTTGTTGTTCCAGTTCAGCGTGGTGCAAAAGACACACACAGAATGACTGAATCATTTTCCAACTAATGTTGCTGTACTTTAAGATTCTGCTGTGGGTGATTCACTTCCTGTAGCTGAAAAACTGTCATTAAGTGTTAATGTAATGTCAGGTTGTTGTCTTAGGTGTTGTACCTCATATTTATAGAGTGTGAAAATATTCTCAGGACATCAGGACGTGAGAGCAGTGACGAAACAATGTGCAGCTGTTTTTATTAGACTAAATGTGGTTTTAAAATGTGAAATTATTGGAAAAATATCACATAAAAACAGCTCTTTTCACAAAAACATCCTGCATTACATGTTAACAGCCACATACACAAGAAAACCAAGGGAAACACTGAAGCTGCATCGAAATGAAATGGAAATGTGAATCTGAAAGCATGCTCTTTAATCTTTATGTAAAATATAACTCTTGAAAAAGAGACAAATGAGTCTGTCATTAAATATTTACATTCGCCTGTGCTTACAAGGTGCATGCCACCATTTTTTTAAACATCAAAAGCCTCATTTTACCTGCTTTGCTTTTCTCACTGTAAGAAATAAAAACTGAGTTTCCCACAGAAATACCTTACTCCAGTGGGCTGCACTGACATAAAATAACAACTAGCAATGTGTTTTCTTTTTCACCTGTCCGGGAGAATGACACCAGCTACCAATTTACTAGTGGACAATCTTTTCACACTTCCTTTCACAGTTTAAAAGTTTTGTCATTGCTAACCAAATACTAATGGCTTTAGTCTGTCTCATATTTCCATACCGGCAGCCTCACCAGGTCACTGATGTGGCAGCCCTTCATATTGTTAAGCTACCTCTTCAGAGGTTTTTCTCCTGGAAACAGACTCCAACTCCACCGACATATATCCTCTCCAGGGAAATGCTGTTAATGTAGGGTCACTCTAACCAGAACCCAAAGTGAGTAGAGTAGTTCACGTGCCACTACATTGCAGTTCATCAGTGCTGCAGAGCAAAACTACAGCTACGCTCGCCAAATACAGTTTAAGGTGGAGTTAGTCTACTTAATGAGTGATTTATTGGAGACCGAGCCAATTATTGGTCCTTTATTTAATTGTCACAAACTGTATATAGAGCATAATTTACAGAGGGTATTTTTGCCAATTCATTTTCTTCCTAGGCTGTACTACGATAGCTTTGCATCTGAAACAGAGACTTTAGGACAGCCTACGTTTACTTACATACCCTAACCAGATCCCCCACCCCGTCCTCTGGCTATATTTTCACAGACAGAATGTAATTCTGTGGGAGACACAGTAATTTGTTTGTGGCTTAAAAAGATGTGTGGAAAGCACCAGAGATCAATAGTAAATACACAGGATAAGTCAAGTTCTTAGGTGGAGTATTTTTTTTAAAGAATGAGTCCTCCAACATAGTGGCATGTCCCAAACAGACTATAACAAGTTTGCATTTAAAATTGCCTCTAGAAATTTTAATACCGGCAGGTGTTGGTTCACAGATATGAATGGTAGGTTTACAAAAATGGAGCATTCAAGAAGCACTTACCGGAGAAATTCCGAGAAACCAGCATGGTAGTAAGAATGGCCCCCTGAGAAGAAAACAAAAGGACATAAACTTAATGATTTTGGTATTTTTATGGAAATTAAAACCCATTTTTCCCTCTTCTGCTAGCAATTGACTTGCCACAGCCATCATTTAACCAACATTCAGGTGATTAAAGTGTTTTATTTGCCGCTTGAATCAATAAAACTGTCTTCATTTGGAACAATCCTGATTTGCAGCAGGTGAAAGTCACACTGGAAGCTTCCAGTGCTACCCCTCAGCCTCCGAGTAGACATATCTATGGTATCAAAAGCCTATGTCGCCTTGTTCTGAAGTTATCACATTTACGATTTTCAGAAAAGTTGGCCTCTGACCTTTGACCTTTAGGTCGACGTCACTGAGATTTGAACGCCAAATTTTAGTAGACACACTTATAGCATCAATTCGCAGCTCCTACATCACTGTATTCTCAAGTTTCTCTCAAAATTAGGTGTCTACACCACCCGCCCAGCAGGGTGACAATAATACCCCATTAGTCTTTTACAGCTGAGGGGTAAAAGTCAATTGAAAGATGCCACTATTCGTGTTTGATTTATAAATGATTTCTTAAATGTGGAGCGTAAAATACACACAGTAATTCATCACCAATAAAGATATAACCCCAAATTAAGATTCAAATTATAGAGAGAAAAAACAAAAACTTTCCTCCACAATTACAAAGAATACCAAGCTGCACATGTAACCCACTCAGACCTACTCGCATCTAAAGCGCTGACAACAAGGCCAGCTATGAAAATCAACAGCAAAAAGACTACTTGATAAAATGCAGCATGACTGCAAAGTGAGTCCGTATAATAGCCTGGCACACGAAAATGTTCTGCAGTATTGTCCTAGTCAAACAAAAATGTGTGAGATACAAAGACAGGAGACAAAGGACAAGCAAAAAAACAGAAGAGAGAGAACAAACAAAGAACAATGGAGAAAGCAGCTCGTCTTAGCACTTTTTTTTCTCTGGAGAAATCATCTCAAACTGGAGGCGAAAACTTTTCAAAAATGGTTTTGAATTTCAAAAAGACGATGGGATGATGATATGCCTAATATCAGAACAGATAACACATAACACACATAATCAGAGCGAATAGAGTGGCAGTAACAAATGTCTAAAAGGAAAATAGAAACAGAAATAAATATGAAGCCCACATCTGAAATATCCAGCTCAAATTCAGAATTAAAGAGAAAAGAACAGGCAGTAAATGTCTAGGAGATTTTTGCATCTCTAAATGATTTTATGCAACATATTACAAAAAATTAAAGCTACACTAGAGTAAAATCTAGAAAAAAAGACTTAAAAAAACAAAGTACACAAAAAAGCTTGGAAATAAACAGCCCTCCTCTTGATGCTCTCCACTCTCTCACTCTCAGTTTTTTAGCCCCTCACCAGACAATGCACACTAAAAAGAAGTCAATTTTGAATTTTGGCTCGACGCACAATTTAAAACCCACTCTCTCAGCTTGAAATGCATCAGCTTTGGGCCTCCCTTCTTATTTCCTGTGTTAAATCTGGATATCACCTCTTTGCGATTGGCCTTCTGTCATGGACTAGAGTTTCTAAAAGCTAAAAACTTATAAATTAAGTGTGCAGAAAGGTTATTGTAGATTTTTTTCTATTGACCACTAACACATAAAACATGGCCCTGCTTTAGGAACTATCCAGAAGACCATAAGTTATTCATAGTATGCTAAATTTGAGCATAAACCTGGAATTGGATTTATTCAATTAAAATTTGTTATTGGGTTCATTTTTATTTAAATGCACTAAATCACAGATTGATTGTCTGTACATTTTGTCCTCTTTTCATACTGTGCATGCTTTGATTTTCTTATATTTTTTGTTGTGTTTTGCAGTTTCTGTTCACTATGTAGCAAAACATCTAACCTTGCCACTTGACTTTAAATGTGAAAAGCCTGAGACAATTGTTTGATGCTGTTGGCATGTTAGTTGAATGGTGCAACATTTGCCTGCAGCCACCTGCACTTCGGCTTGCCATGTGCTGGTATTTAAGCCATGCCAAGAGTGGCCAAAAGCAGCAGGGTAACAGTGTCATGCTCCAATGGCTAAGCTGTTACGTCCACACAAAATCTAAGCAATAAATCAGTGTAAAAGGGAAACCATGCATAACGCTGAATCAAAATTTGAAATGTCTTTGCATATGTAAATATCATATAGATGAAGCAAATGCTATATTTTATACTGCAGGCCAATTAAACCCACTTATGTTTTCTTGAATCACTTTGGTAAACGCTAAAGTAATGAGGTAATAAAAGTGAGTGAGGACAGCAGCAGAAGGACTGAGAGCTTATTAGAGCAGAAGGGGAAAAAGTGTAATAGGGTGAGTATGCAAACAGACCTTGAGTTTCCTCCTGGCATTGAATTTCTTCAGGCACTCCACGGTCTCCTGTCTGTGCATCATAGATGCCACTGTGGATCGTTGCTGAGAAAAGGAAGAAGAGACAGAAGAAGAGGAGTGGGGTGGGTAGAGGAAGAGGGTGACAAATACAGAATTATATTTAGGGAGAAGAAAAAGATAAAAAGAACATTGTCTGCCTTCTTTAGATTTGCATTTAAGGCACTAAGTAGTGTACTCCAGATGTGTATAAATAACTTTTGTCTGCTTGTCTATCAAGCAGAGGACACTTACGCAGACCCATGGGTGCTTGAGGGCCTCTTGAGCAGTGATCCTCTTGGCTGGGTTGATCGTCAGCATCTGGTTGATCAGGTTTTTGGCCTCTGGGGTGACTGTGTCCCACTCTGGGGATGGGAACTAGAGGCAGAGAAAACATAACGCTCACATTCACAGAGAGGATATAGAATGTCCTTAGATAGTCTTTAAATGGATTAAAACATATTTTCATATTAGACCTGCTGCCTATCTTCATCTAAACGCCTCACATAAGGGGAGCAATTTAAACAATTTTCATGGTCATTTCTAAGATTATAAAAAATATGTTCAAAATTGTTCTTCATAACCACCATCTGAAAATTAACACATATCTGTGTTTATCTCTATTTATCCAATTGGCTCTCTAAGTTACCATATCCTTAGCACTGTAGGCTGCTTTGCAACCCACCTCTACCCCAGCTCCTTCTTTTCTTCCCGTTTCTGTCTTAATAAGTGCCGTTATTGATGCCTGCTCTGTTCTATGCTGCTGCTCTCCTCAGCTCAGGCTCATCTTCTTTAAACATTTAGTGGTTCTGACTACCTTCTCATTTCTGTTCCAGTCAACCTCCCACTAAAATGCTTCAACACAGCACTGTGAACATCCAGACTGTTCAGCAATGAAACTTCTGTGGCTTTCCCTCCTTGCAGTGCATCTAGAATATATTACAATTCTGAAATGCAACTTTGTATGTAACACACCCCGATGTGTTAAAATAGCAGCTTTACTTAGAGCTTACATGTCTTTGTTGGAAATCTGCAGAGCAGAGAAACACAGAGGGACTAACAAACAACCCAGCTCCCTAACCACACATGACCTCAGGATGTTGCCAGTAGATGTCCATCCAACATTACAGCCACTGTGGCTCCCTGAGGATGTGTTGTTTAACGATACCAAAAGGCCAGTCCAACACAGCCCCAAGCAATTTGTTAAGAAATTCTCAACCCATCAGGTCCCGTTGTGTTTAGGCATAAACACTGTGTCCTATGAGCCCAGAATCACTGCCAGACTCAGGAAGACTCACTCTCTCTCTCTCTCACTATCTCTGTCTGACATGGAGCTCAATCTGATCTCCATGCCATGTGTTCTAAGGTGAGGCTCATTTCCTTGCACCCCCTGAAATATGAATGAGGTGACTGAGTTATGTAATAGCAGCCAAAAAGGAAAGAGGGCAGTGGGAGGGGAGGGGAGGGCATTACAGCAGGAAGGGAGAAATGAGAGAGCGGGAGAGGAGACTCACATCATAAGCCCCAGCCTTGATCTGCTGGTACAGCTTGTGCTGGTCCTCGTCCCAGAAAGGAGGGTAGCCCACCAGCAGGATGTAGAGGATCACCCCTGAGACACACACAAAAACACATGGACAAACAAGTACACAGACACACACACAAACACACAAAATGCACATTTTGTTAGAAACTGGATTTCAGACAGTTTCTGTTTCTCAGTTTTTATCATCTAGGAAATACCATATGTGCCTTGTGTATATTTCTCTGAACAACTCACCACAGGCCCAGATGTCCACAGGTTTGCCATATGCCTCCTTCCTCAAAACCTCAGGGGACAGATACCCCGGTGTGCCAGCAAATCCTGCAAAAAAAAACCCCAAACAATTGATTGACATGCTCAAGGCAATAGACTGTGTTGGTGCTATCTGTGGATCAGCTTATATAGGAAGCAACATAATCTTCAGTAAGATATGACCTATTGGTCCAAACAGGACTGAAATCTTGAGGATTTAAGATGAGTTGATTGTGAAGCACTGGCTAATCTCTTCCTTGAGAAATGCCACAGACACACTCACTGATCAGTACGGGTGTATCAGCACTACTAATCTTGATATTGCCAGACTGACTTGTGCAAATGCCTCTGTTCAGTGGCTTTTTCAGAACTGGAAGCTACATTTATCTTTCATTACCAGTCTACGTTTCTATCACCGCGGTCACTGTGAGCCCATCAATAGCTTATGGGTTAAAATGCAGATGTGACTGTACCCACCGAACCAGGCCTGCTGATCCCCCTGCACCTCAATGGCGAGGCCAAAGTCGGCCAGTTTCACTGCAGCATTCTTACACTTGCTTGCCAGGAGCAGGTTCTCTGGCTGAAGAGGGAAAGAGGACAAAAAAAACAACAACACTGGCATTAAGATTTTGAAATGGAGGATTGGGTACAAAACAAATAAACTGTCCTAGTAGGGAGAAAGAGTTGCAGGCAAATAGCTAGGCATGCATGCAAAAGTTTGGGCAGTTTCTCACTTTTTTCCAGTGCGTGCACACCCACACACACACGCACATACAGATAGAAACAGATGTTATTTCAACAACATGCATGGAAATTATACAATAAAGGTTAGTCCGCATTTCTGCAGAGACTCTGTTGGTTTGCAGTGTTTTTTAGTCCCAGGCTCATGTGATGAGCTGTGGCCCTGTAGTCTCCATCTCTGTGGCCCAGATAATACAGTCAGCCTCATTATTCTCTGTCAGAGGAGGGCTCTAATAATGGGCTGCAATCCCCACTGGTCCCTGTTCTTTTTCACTTTCACTCACTACATCTCTCTCAATCTCACTTAATCAGTGCCTACGTAAAAGCAACTGACAATCTTGAATGTCAAATAAAGCACTCTGGTGGGAAATACAGTAACTTTTCCATTGACGTCCATAGACATACTGTGTTTTTTCAGACGATAACCAGAGGCTTGATAATACTAGGCTTTGCGCACCAACCTGTACACTGAATCTGAAACAGAAACAGTCCTTCCCTCTGTTCGTTTAACTCCACCCGTTAAGTCAATCTGCTCGTCCAATTAGTCGCTGTAGTTGTTCCCTTAAATAGTAGACAGCAACACTAATCTAAACTTTGTGAGAATGAGGACAATATATTTAGACTGCATTTTTTGTCACTGACTCCCCTGCAATGCAGCAGCATGCGTTTTCGCATCCTCTGCCTTCCTCTATCTGTTCCCTCTCCTAATATGTTTAGAGGCATACTGTGTATTTGAAGCACAGATTGTTGAAAGTGTTCTTTCACAGTTTTGAGGCCATAAGTATAAGAGAGCGACTGAGTGAGTGAAGCAGTAATCCGAAGGCCCTGAGCCTACCTTGTGTCATCACATTCTCCCGGCTCTACCACTTCGTTAGGCTTTACTCTTTTGTAAATGGGGAGTTAGAACTTGCCAACACTGCAGCACTAAGATAATCCGTGAAAACGGATGTGGGCGGAATTCACGATGAAGCATCCGCTTCCATCAAAAAAGGTGCATAAATGTGATGCAAAACACGCAGGCCAAATGTTCAGACATAACAACAGCAATCACCATCAGCATTTGGCAGAAGCACAGCTTCCTTTTCCATCTCTTCAGCACACACATACACTTGGACATCTACACACAGCTCAGCACACAGATGACTAGCAACTGGTTTGGTTGAGGAGGGCAGAAAAGGACAGAATACAGCTGACAGAAAAATCTGTATTGAAGAGCAGGCCATGAGTGGGTGTTTTAAATGGTATGATTCCCAGCTTTCTCTTCTCCCTTTTATTTCTTTGCCTGTAGAGGATCTGGAGATGCTGTGGCATTCCTGCCATTAGATAAAGCAGCATGGATGTAGACCTCTAATAAGAAGGCTCACCATTTCAAATATGTTGCCCTGGTGTGGAAGGAAAATTGCTCCCATTTCATTTTACAGTGACATAAATGCTTAAAGAGATTAATATGTACGGATTCTTTTTGCACTAGACACACAAACCGTTATCTTATAGATGGTTTAAAAACTAGCAGCATAAAAAACAGTCATCCAAGACTAAAATAACAAGGTTATGTCTTATATACCCAAGTAATTAAGTTTGATACAGTTTAATTAATGCGTCTTATAAGACCTGTTACCTTCATTACTTTTGTTGCTGAGGTTTCCAGCAACAGACATACAGCCTTGGAATCAGTACACATTTAATTTCTGAGATGTCAAAAACACTATATAGCATCTGCTTTACAGTCTGTACATAGATATGGGTTTTTGAGCACACACGTGAAAGTACACAGTGTGTTGTCATCTCATTTTCTGTATCCCATTTTCTAATTTGAGGGTTCTTGTGACTCAGACTGTCCTCAGCCATCACACTATGACCTACTGCATGAAACACTCTCCAACGCTCGGGTGTGAAACCAGATAGGTGTGTCAGCTAAATAAAGACATGAGCCACAACAGTTCTGATAAACACAACACGCCTTTACTGAAATGCCTGACATTTGCATAAAGGTCTACTGGACAGTAGAGGTGCATCACGTAAAACAAGATGCAACATGAAGGCATGCAAATGCAAAACACAAACAGGTAAAAGACTTGTTTCTATTCTGATGCTTATTCACACATGGTTTATATTTAAGGTGTTGCTTTGGAAAACTAAAAGGCATCTTGAGAAAAGAAAAAAAAAATCCCTGAGAGCAGTGAGAACAATGTGAAAATGCATTAACTGTTTCCAGCTCTAAAATGGACTGAACTAGCTGGCAGTCAGCTAACACAGGCAAACTTCAGAACACTACAAGTTAATTAACGGGCCTTTACAAAAAATGAGCTGCCACGTTTAAGTCAATCTAAACCTCACAGGGTGCCTGATAATCAATAGTTCACATCCATCTCTATCTGGTAAATGAACCAGAGATCAGATTAAGTATCCTCTTGGTAGAACTTAGATGGATCCATCGATAAAAATGGGACAGCTGTGTAAATGACAAATTCCTGCTCCAAAAAGGTTACAGAGAGAAGGCGCAGGTCAGGTGGAGTGACCTGCGTGCATGTCTAAATTCCTCTTACACCAGGGAAAGTCATGTTTATACAACAAGAAGGTGACTGCAGAGAGCTGGAGGCTGCGTACGACAGAAGAGAGCCAGACAAAAGCTGGAAAAAGCATTTAACAGTCCCTCAGTCATCACCACAAAGCCTAAAGGGGCTGTTAGAGCGCTGACTGGGGGCAAAAGCTTTTACCTAAATCTAAGTAAATACTATATGTTTTACAGTTAGATAAGAAAGCAGGAGGCTTTGCGAGCGACATTACATCAACAAATAATACAGACAGTCTGTCATAGACAAACCAGACCAGACAAATAACACACCCACAACCCCCCCGACATGAATATATAACCCAAGGGACAGCAAGGTGATCCTAATTACTCACCTTCAGGTCCCGGTGCACCACGCCCATTTGATGGCAGTGAAGCACCGCCTCCAGGATCTGCTGGATGCAATGACTGCATGCAAACACCAAGGAGGGGGCTCATGTTAGTCTCAGCAGCGCTTCACTCGCGTGCACAGGCCAGGGGAGT
This sequence comes from Neolamprologus brichardi, assembly GCF_056152115.1. NCBI lineage: Eukaryota > Metazoa > Chordata > Actinopteri > Cichliformes > Cichlidae > Neolamprologus > Neolamprologus brichardi. The sequence goes on from NC_142115.1 coordinate 32,411,981, forward strand.
AGGGGGTGAGGTGAGGAGTGGGGGTGTTATGGAAGGTAAGAGGGTTAGAAAAGAGGTAGAAAGGGCTCTTCTGTTGCTTTGACCTTTTACTGGCCAATCAGGGTTCAGTTCTACAAATTTCCACTGGATCCAAATGTGATGCCGAGCTCAGACTAAACAATATTTGTGATTGTTCGAGGTGATTATAGAGTCATAAAGTCTTGCATCTGTTTGACCGAGAGACACCGTAGACTGCTCCACTATCAATCATGCTGGCTCTCGTACAAATTGTGCATGATGTCATCAGGAAGGAGGAGCTGGCTATTTCCAAGCAAAGAATGTAAACCGACAATGGCAACCACTGCCACAGTGTATGTGATACTGGCCAGCTGGCATTATTCCACTTCCTCTTTCATTTTGTGATGTTTACAGGTGTACACACAGCTGGGAAAAAATAAATAAATGGTTCAATGGCTGGTGGACCTCTCTGTGCTACTTTTGGTCAACATCACAGAAGTTAAAAGTGGACATCATGAAGTGCCCATAAAAACAGCATGCATGCTGCAAGACTCCAATTTAGTCTTTTTTAATGTCTGATGATATCTACCACTCCTGCTCTTCATTAGACAATAACAGCATCTTAAATTACATGTTGCTGGTCACATGATCACATCATGTCCAATCATAACACATATACCAACCTAGTGTCCAGATGCAAGAATGTTTTTTGTCCATTATGACACACTACACAAGATAAAATGACCGACTATCAGTCAGGTCCTGCTGAATAATCAACCCTTTTCACGCTTTACCCAAACTGACGCCCCTGTGCTGTGGCCATAACTAGGCTGATATCATATAGGCTGAACCCGGCATAATACCTACTATAACATTCATTTCTTAGACTGCAAGACTAAAAAATGGATTGCTCAATGGATAGCTCCTCACTTAAAAGGTGACCTAAGTTTTAGGTGGCGACTGTGGCTGTGAAACAAACACCTTCCAGCATATCAGACGTCATCATTGACCTTCATTAGTGAAGTTTTTGGGGGCTGGCTGTAGCCATGAGTTTGACTCTGTGAACTGCAAGGTCAGAGGTATGCAACAGAAGACTCCTTTGAGTCAATTTAATCTGCAAATAACCAATGGATACAGCCTATGATCTTTGTCTTAGGTGGTCTATTCTTGGTAGATGACAACCCAATCTATGAAACACATTTACTGTTGGCTAAGGGCGGATTCTCAATACCCCACCTCCCTCCATGAACTCGCCAGCAGGCTTTGAGTGATGAAAGAGGGGTGTGAGGAAATGGCTGGCCAAGGGGGGCTACAGAAAGCGTTGATGAAGGAGGTAAGGGAAGGAGTGAGTCATTGTGCAATTAATAACAAGATGTGTCTGGGATCAATGCCATGTCTACTGCCAGTCTAGCTGGCCTATGCTGACAAGAGTAGTCATTCTGATGTCAGCAAGCCTCCAGACACTAAAAATAAAGCCAAAAACTGTACAAGGGACGCTGAGGGGCGATCGAGGTGTGAGTGTATGCAGAAATTAGATGATATTCCTCAGCAGGGTGAGGTGTGAATTAATGCAGAGCCGCAGTAATACACACTCACAAATGTACTGTTGGAAATGTTTTGCTGTGACCGTGCATATATGCTTCCTGTGCACTGACAACGTTTTTCCACCTTTTATTTATTTATTTTTAAACAGAAATTCTTTTGAGGAGAGAAAAAAAAATTCCAGGTTTACTATTAAAAAAAAAATGGTATTATTAGAAATGTAATGCAACATCTACTAGATTCAGTTACCAGTATTTGAGGGTGCAAAGGGAAAGGATTTTTTTCTCTAATAATAACCCTGATTTCTCATTCAAAATGAAAAAAATTGAGTCATTATTGAAAAGCGTTAAAACTAGCGGGGGGATTATTTTCTAATAAGAAAGTTTCATTTCTATTGTCTGACAGTTCTTGCAAAATGAGACAAAAGAAAAACAAGTAAGACAGAGATATCTTTCCAAAGCAGTATGGCATGTCACTGTCACTGATTCATTTAATCCTGAGTTATATTTCACCACCTCACCTGTGTCACGTCCTACTAAGCAGCTGCTTACATTTGAAACCAGGCTTGTTTTCAGTCTGAAGGCAGTGGAAATATTGAAAAGTTGGGCTCACTTGTTCTCACCACTAATACTTGGGAAATGAAACTAAAGCATATTTTCTGTGGCATCGTTAAAGCGACTATGAAAATGCTTTTGCACCTTTTTTTAACCACTGCACAGCCAGTCAGAAGGTGAAAATGAACTCCCTTCATTGGAAAAAAAAACACTTGATCCTTGTCGATAATACAGAGTAATAAATACATTATGAGAAGAAAATACCTTTCCTATATTTCAAAGCATTCAAAAGTCGGAAAAAGCATGAATTATTAACTTCTCAGCACAGAGAAGCTCAAAGCTTCACAAAGGGAATTTACTTGCCAAGGGTTAAGAAATGATGTTTGTTGAAAAGTCAGACAGAAATTAGCTGGCCTCATTTTTCTTTCTAAACATTTTTTATTTCGTTAGTTTGAGGACAGTATGTTCTAATGGCTTGGCAGTTAATCAACAAATAATTTGTCACACATCCTGGATTTTTCTCTCTACTGCTCTCAAGGTCATCCTCAAGAATTAATTTTGACTGGTGCGAGATGTACCAAACCTTTAAAAAATAGCTTACAGATGGCATTTATTTTGAAGTCAGTTGCATTAAAAAAAAAAAACTGAACTGAAGACCACAAGCATCATCATTATCGTGTTTGTGGGATTTTCCGTTACACAAACTCCTTTAGTAACCACAGCCGGATGGATTATTTCTTGCGTGCAGCCTTTAAGTCTCCATTATTTATACGGTTAAAATCATGGAAACCAGATATGTGTAAGAGAAGTCGCAACCAAGTCAAGTATTTTTTAAAATGCTATCTGATGTTTTATTCAATCCCAGATGCTGTAAACAATGCAACATTGTGAAAGCGTACTTGCACAGGTAGGCAAATTTAATTTTCAGTAAGTTCTTGCAAATAAACAATGAAAGAAAAAAAATCAGTATAGCAGCAGCTGAAGATTCTAACTATCAGAAACTGAGCTGTAATGAGGGAGATGTTTTGATATTGCAGTCATGTTAAACCTCGAAGGCTGAATTACAGCCATAGAGTGCATAAAGCACGAGTCGGTCCAGTCTGTGAAATATTATAACATGAGAGAAATAAGAGACAGGGAGAGACAGAAACAGAGAGAGAAAGAGAGAGCGATGGACTGGCAAGACTGTAAAGTTCAGGGCTATAAATTAGAATCCTGTGTCTTGTTTCTAAAGGTCTCCCAGTGAATAAATACTAGGCAGGTCACACCAGCATGTGGCTGTAAACATGCGGTCAAGGCTAAAACAACTTCTCTCCATGAAATGTGTCTGTGCTCTTTTGTATTCATGTTCATGGATAAATATGTTGGTATGTAAGCAATTCAAATGAGAGACTGTGTGCATATGCACATTTCAAGCTTCCTTCGACACTTTTGTCAGCTGTTGAGCTCTCTTACTTGTCTGTATGTGTGTTTGAGCGTCCAGTAAGCAAAAATTGGGTATTGTTAGGAGTGGTCATGTCATGCAAGTCATTCCCCAATTTTTGCAGGCATTCTGCAGCATTTATTTCAGGTCATTGAAACATCATATACAGACTCCTACTACAAGGGAAACCCCTTTAGCGTAATTTTTAGAGTGAAGCAACAATAAAAACTACAAAAGTTCGCTTTAAAAGGTAGGTGGTGTGCCAGATGGTACAAATCACAAGTGTTTATTGGGTATTTTACTGGGTAAAAATACACCCTTTCATAGTGTTAAGTACGTGTTTTAAAGCAAACTTCTCCCATTTGCATGTCTTTTGTTTTTATGTTACTCGCAGTGATAACAGAAGCAGAGCACTACAGACTACTGGCTCAATAGCACTGCCCTGCACTTTGTAAAATGACCGTACGCAAGTAACCAGCATGCTATAATATGATAAAGTGTTAGTATGTTACAACTTGGAATTGAGAACAGGTCTTCTTTCGTCAAGCCATCCTTTTGCATCAAACAGAATATATGTGTACGCATTTGTATTTAACATCAATATAAAGTTGGAGTTTTTGCATATAGTATTATCCTGAATTCAGAAACAAACACAGCCAAACTTCGTTTAACTGTAAGACAACACATATGGCTTTCTGTACACTTTGTGTATAAGCAATGCAATCTGCTCTAACAACCCACATTTGCTTGTAGTTCTGCTGCAAACTAACAAGTTAGTCCAATTTACAATATTCTTCAAAGAGGAAGTGAATAATTAGGTCGACAGATCACAGCAGCAGATGCACCACAGGACAGGAATAATTTGTGCTTGTTTTTTTTGTGTTGTGGTTCTAGATAGAAAACATTACTATGACAGTATGTGACAACAAAAACAATGTTTCACTTGTGGTTTAAATTGTACATTTTCAAGCAGGCGTTTGATAAATTATAAGCTGGTCAGAATTATTTTTGCTTCTGTGCCTTGAATTAAAGGTGCAGTATACAGACAAATGCCTTCTGTTGTCTAAGCCTGAGAAACATGAGCTCAAAACAGCAATCAGATACCCTAAATGCTCCAGTCTATAGGCAGCAATACACATTGCCATTGCCACTGCCACTACTACTTTAACATCACTAATGCTAATATATATAATGTATAATTCCTTAACATATTATCATTTAACATCAATATTCAATGTTGCAGTGTTTAAATTTTTAAAGTCTAATCTCTAACTCTCCCCAAAAAAGGTAATGTTTGACAGCGACTCTAACAGGTGTCCAAGGGAAAGAGCAAAGAAAACATCTTTTCTTCCTTTTTGTTTTTATATCCACAAGTAGACTCAACCGTGTGGAGATCTCACTGCACTGTTGCACTGATTGTTGGTCTTTTCCTGCAGAGATTCATAGATCACCATCTACAAGTTGTAGGTTTTTCACAGCCACTTAGAGGCAGTGTAATGGGACTATTCTTGTTCATACCGTGCCTTTGTCAGCTCTTCAGTATTCCTCCTTTAGATTTTCAAATAATCACCATTCAACCCACGCAGTGAATTGCACACCTTTGGCACACTGTTGGCTTACTGAAGGACCATACAAGTCTGTCTCCAGAGCCTTTACACTCTTGAATTCCCATAATCCTTCTCTCAGCATAGCCTGAGAACTATGCAAATGGACACGGATGCATAACCATAAATCCTCATTTTAAAATACAATGAATTCAGTGTGTCATTCTACAGCGATGTATGTCTTGTTAGACTAAATATCATAGTATACTGCACTGATATCTATTACCTGAGATTGAATGAGCGGTAATATTAATAATAATAACTCCTGCATCGTACTGTACGGCTGAAGGTCTAGAATAAAAGCTTTTTTTTAAGGGACTACACTTGTTTATGAAATCACCTTTAAGACTTCATATCAGAATGAAATTGTGTTTAAAATGAATTTGCTTAAGTGGGTTTAATTTGTGATATCTCTGATGTTTTAATATTATCATATGAGTAATATTATAGCAGCATCCTAAGGTTTCATTTTATTATATTAGAGCTACTTTGAGTCTGACTACGGTGATGTTAAGAAGAGACAGATTGAATATCTAATAAGAAAATCAAAAATATTAAGGAAAATATTCTTTGTTTTATAATCTCGGCTCCTATTTTGCTGTGTCTGTCTTCGAGCCTAAGATCCCGTAACACCTCCATAAAGGTGTTAAATGAGGCTGTCCTGAAAATTCAGGGATCAATACAAGAGAAGTTGGCATTTTAAAGGAAGAGAAAATAAAGAAGGAAGAAAAAGAAAAAAAAAATCAATGAAGAACACAATAAATATAGCTGTAGATTTTTCCTAACGAGCCTGGTGGGAGAAATTGATGGTTTCGTGGCCTGGATATTTATTGCACCTGCAGAAAGTTGTGTGCTTGCTGCAGGTGACTGTGTGTACATTTGTTGAAGTGCATTCATTAATAGATCTGGCTGTCAGTCAGTGCAACAGGAGCTTTTGTTATGTGGGCGCTGTAAAAAGAAAAAAAAAAGGTTGAAAAGAAAGGGGGGGGGGCAGATGGATCAGGGAGGGTGAGTGAGGTAGGCCAGGGTCCTCCAATTAAAATTTAAAACACGACACAATAAGACAGCAAAACGTAAACAGCATACCAAGAGACAAGTCGGACAGGCGGACATCAGACCAATAACTGACAGGAACGACACCACGAACTGACGAGATTGAGGAGGAAGGAAGGAGAAAAGAAACGAAGGAAGCAAGCAAAAGGATGGGGGGAAGGGGACGTTAGGAGGGTGAGGGATGCAGATGCTTCTCTACTTTTACTAACCTTCAGGTCCCTGTGCACTATGTCATGTTGGTGAATGTGATGGACACTTTCTAGAATCTGATGGATACAGTGACTGTGAAGACAAAACAGAGAGAGGAGGGACGGTGGGAGTGGAGAGGGGAGTGAAAGGATGGATGGAGATGGATGGACCGTAGGAATGTATAGAGAGGGGTGAAGGTGGAGAAATGATAGAGAAGGAGTAGAGGAGAAGAAAGAGGGATGCCAAATGGGTGACAGCGAAAAGACAAAATGAAAATGAGAACAGGGCAGGTTAGGAGGAGGAAGAGAGGTCATGTAACAGGTGGGAGGGAGAAAGGAGAAGGCAAGAGAGATTGATGCAGACAGAGGTGGAAGGAGAGGGATGGGTGAGTGAATGCAGGTGGAGGAGACAAAAACGTTTCGTTTTGCTTCTTTAAACATGATGAGAGACAGGGGCAGCCACAGCAGAACAACCTGGCAGACAAAAAACACATCAAACACTGACAGAGGAGAGGAGAGGAGAGGAGAGGAGAGGAGAGGAGAGGAGAGGAGAGGAGAGGAGAGGAGAGGAGAGGAGGAAGTGAAAAAAGATGACAGATTTTGAAAGTGAAGATAAAAATGTTCTGCAGAGGAGAAAGAAAATGATAATAATACATAAGAGAAACGGAACACTTATGTATAGGATGAAACTGAATCATAGAAGACTGGTGGGCTGTTGTCAGGCTATTTTTCCATCACTAAAAGGAAAACACATCACCATGTGTGTGCACTGCAGAAAGACACATGAAACTAACTCGCTATGATGTGTATGCGTTTGTATTTTAATGTGTGTGCATGTAGGCTTAGTGCAATGAGAGAGTTTAATGTGCAGAATATGTGACTAATAGCAGGCGCAAGGAGACAGGCAGCCTGCAGGATCCACACCCACACAGTGTCTAATGAGTGGGAGGCCTGAGAGAGAGAATCAGAGAGATATACAGTACGTATGTGCATGCTTGCTCAGACACACACACACACACACACACACACACACACACACACACACACACACACACACACACACACACACACACACACACACACACACACACACACACACACACACACACACACACACACACACAGAAAAAAAACCAAAAAACAAAACATGGCTAGCTTATGATTTGATACTCGTCAACACCAAAAGGCATATTTCTGTTATAGTAAATCCTACTGACTGCACTAATTTCCTGATCCTGGAAGCAATCTGCAGCCACATGGTAATCCTACCATTAAATTTAATGCGTTTCAAAAAAGAAACCTGAGTATGTAAAGTAAAGGCATTTAGAAGATGTAATATAATGCTTTTTTCTAATCTTAAAGAGTAACTTAAAAAAAAGCTGCAAGCTCAGCATTGCACCGTTGCAGCACTGTTTAAAATTTAACCCTAGTCACAAGTTCCTGACCTGAGCTCTTGTGTTAAATGATTTCTAACCCACAGCATACTAAACGGGAGGTCAGTGGTTTCCAAACTCCATTCGTGTGGCACCTGGAGCCACCCAACATCAAGAGTTGGGTGTTATGATATATTAAATATAGAAAAGCTAGATGGTACCCTGCAGATTTACACATTAATATTTACTTAAAATGTATTTTCCTTAAAAATAAAATCAGTGGAATAAAAACATTGTGTAGGCATTTCACTAGTTGGGCCCACGTCCTCATTTTAGGTTTGACAGCATTTTAGTAGGTAAAGGTGAATGGTTTGGCCGCAGTTTGGGGAAGGCCTCGAAGGGGAGCTCCCGGGCCTGGCCGGTCCCCATGTACTAAATAGAAGTGAAGAAGTTAAGATAAGAACCAGAAGGTGCGTGTTTGGAGGTGTGGTCCCACTCCTGAAATTCTGATACTTGATCTCCAATTAGATAAGACAAAAAGATGTTGAATATAGTGAGCATAATGCAGCCAAAGTCTGTTGAAAAATAATCAGTTATATTTTTGTTAGTGTACTTTAACTTGTGAACAACCCATCTGACAAAGAGTCAGACAGTAAAAGTAAACAAAGTAAACATATAATATTTATTCATAACAATCAAGGAAAGTTACTTTGCAGTAGCAGTTAGTGTAATTTTAATGACAATCAAAGGAAATTTAAAAAAAAAACATTTTAAAATATTATATTTTTATAATTATAATCTATTAAAAACATGTATTGGTTTTCCATTTAATGTTAAAAAAAATGTTTTAAAGGTTTTCCAGATTCTATACATGATAGCTGAATGGTTGACAAAACAAGAAAAAGAAAGGGCGCTACATGTAGTAAATCCACCCTAGAGTAAGGACTTAACAGCAGCACCGCATAAAATCATAGGTGGGTGTACAGCACAGATAAAGATGTTTTATGAGTCACAGAGTTAACAGTTATCATTAAGTGGTTATGATAACTATTTGTGTTTGACTGTTTCAGGAAGGACATGCCTGTGACTTACTCAGATAAGAGGTGAAATCCTGCACAGAGCACCACACTGTCTGGCTTCTTCTCTTCAATATAACCTGCTCTATATTTGCTTTTTCACACTTCCTGATGCTGCTGTTTGGGCTGTCAGCTAATATAAAGTGACAGTGATTTGAAAGTTTACTGCATGCCTGCGTGGACACAGTGTTTGGCCTGACAGAAACCCACCGAGTATGGCATTTAGAAATAGGGGAGCGTCTCCATGCTGCTCCTTTGTTTATCCATTTGTGCATGCCTCTAATATCTCACTGTCCAAAACCATTTTGTCATTCTGAGTGATTGTTTATGGAGTCCTGGCGGGGCAAAGAGGGGGAAAAAAGTGCAACGCTCATCTTACTGGCTAAAAAAAATGTGACTTGCTCAGCACTTTCAGCTATAACGTCCCACTGTTCTCTGCAGGAAACTGAAGTGACACTCGGAGGAAAATCAAATACAGCCTCAGTGAATGTGTCAAGCGTGGGGCACCTTCGGTACCTCTCATATGCCTGTGTATGCTTTCAAACTACACCGCGTTTTCTCTTGTGAGCATGGTTAAAGTTTTTTTTAAAAGAGGATCAAAGAAAAAAATAGATTGGCTGCCATGTTTTTTGTGCTACATAAAGATGAAGATGAAAAAAAAAACAAGTAAGAATAAACAAAACAATCTTTCAAAATGCTTCACCATGGAAACTAAAGCACAAACCATTCGTGGCAGTGCATCACTGTAGCCAAGCAGAAAGTAAATTCTCAGAGCAATGTTTTGCATATTAAACACACAAGACAGAATCAAAGTTCACAATATATTTAATGTCTAATGCTGTGGGGTGGTGTGAGGATGCGTAGTCCAACGCTGATCTACAAATCAGGACTAAACTTACCTTCTTATGACAAGAACAAATCTAGATTAAACACTAAACTGAATCTCTTTTAATCTCAGGCTGCAGTCTGAGCATGTGCATCAGATTTCACTCCACAGAGAGTTTCACTAAACTGCTGGCTGGTATAAAAAGCTCACATAATCTGCCTGGTCAAAAGAAAAAAATTACATTTCACTGCACTACTTTTAAGCTTTTTTAATATTGATTTCCATGCAGAGTTGTGTTATTTTTTACTAAGCCCCTAAAATCTACTTCAGCACATCCAGAAGATTCAATAGAAGTTAAGGTCTGGGCTCTTTGGTGGCCAATCCATGTATAAAAATGATGCCTCATGCTCTGTAAACCACTCACAACCTAAGACCAAAGAATCCTGGCACTGTCATCTGGAAATATATTAATCCATGACCCACACCTTATGTATTTTTTACTTTTAAGATGTTTCAGAAAGTGTTTGCTAATGGTTTGCTAACCTTAACCGTAAAACAACTAAATAAATCAACAATGTTTGCTCCCTAAATATTCCTGAATGCAGCTTTATTTGCAATCAAATAAAGCACGATGGCCTCGATCCAATCAAACGCTGCTTAAGAGAAACTCGGTTCTGACGGGGGGCGACAAGGTGTTATGCTACACAGTTTGGGGTCTGTGTGCGAGTGAGACTAATTATCGTAGCTAATTAAAGTCCCACTTCTTGCTGGTCTCCAAGGGAGCGAGGGGGGAGGACTGGGGTGGGGGTGGTAGGTGGAGGTGTGGAGGGGGGTACTGGCCTGAATGAGTGACATTCAGAAAGGAGGGGAAAGGAAAGTGAGTCCGTGTGTGTGTATGTGTGTATGAGCAAGGGATGAACATTTCAAGGGTTACAAGGTGGGTGGCAAATGCTGTAGGGTTTATGTGTACTGTAGGATAAAGCAGGTGCCTGGCGGCCTACACATAAAGAGTAAACCACTGCCTCGCTGCTGTCAAAACAGATTACAAATTCAGAAAGATATACAAGAACATTTCTTTATATCCTGTTATGGAAGTATAGTTCAGCTGCCTTTACCTGGCCACTAAAATAAATAAAGTGCATTTTGTTTTATTAGTTTAAAAGCATCACACACGCAGTGAGATGCCAGTATGCAATAAATGAGACAGAAGCCTCTGATAGAAAATGCCCAGTAGAAAGACAACATTTAATCCAGAATGAAAAAATAAAATCACTGTTTAATTTAGAAGAACCATCACGACAGAGGTACATCTAGAATCTCATCATTCTTTTCTCTGACACCATCAAAATGGTAATTTAGTGAATGAAAGTCAGATTTATATATAGCAGATGTCTCTGTATGTCTCGGATATGCTGTCACCCTCATTACATAAATTATAGTATGCGTGGGAATCAGAAAATCTCACAAGATGATACTCTTACAGTTTGAGTGGTATCGCGATATAAAATGATTCTGGGATGAGACAAGATATTCATCACAAATTCTGTGTAACTGAGTAAAGAAAACCACTAAAAAGGCACAAGGCAGTAATTATGTATACTTTTAATTCACTTGTAATCCGCATGAGTATGTATGTTATCGTTATTATCTGATAATAATTCAATATGCCAGCTTAACAAATTAGTTCTTGGATTTGCAGTCTTGTGTGTTCCTTCTATTTCACTGCAAATACTGTTTCCATCCCCTTTATCAATTTTATTTGATAAGCACCAACAAAAAAGAGTCAGGAAGTGCCTGCATGGATATTTATAGGATATCTATATTGCTTTATATATATGACCATGGTAATGAAAGTAAGTAAGGTGTTTGCCTTTTCATACAATTTCTATCGTACTTTAAGTTTCTGAAAAGCAGAGAATCTTAAATGCATTTGAAACAGCAAAACCACATTTACGTTTGTTGGAAGCATAAATCGTTTCTTGAGATAAAGATTTAAAAAAATCTCTTATATTTTAGACTTGTGAGTGGGTATATTTGCATTAAAGTGAACAAATTACAGAGCACTGTGGGTTATGACCTTTCTGCTGTGAGTGATATAAGTGCCTCTTAGCCACCTGCTGTAACTGCTGACATTAGCAGCTGACATCTATATGAATGTTTTCCTGAAAAACAAAACAATTCACCCACAAAGATGACAATGTATATCCAGTCCATCTTATGAGCTAATCTTGGACCCAGTGCTAAAATTAATGACCGTAAGGACCAGGCCATATCAAGATTGATTTACCTGTTGATGGAGCATAGTGTGATTAAAAATAACACGATTACTGTGGTTTAACTGACATATTGATTGAGATATATGGTGTCAGGGAAGAACATCTTACTTTAATGGAAAATATTAACAAGAGTTACTGAACTTGATGATGATGATTCCTGACTTACAAATCAAACAATGACAGTAAAGTGTGTAAACAGCTCACTGGTCGGGGATGTTTTACCCAAGGACATCAAAGAAACAAAGTTTCATGATTACCTGAACCCTCACCATCCTCGTTAACTCGAAGAAACCTCAGAAAATAAAAGTTAGCCTTTTCCATCAGTTACACAGTCGATGTTAAAGAGTAAAAGCACTTTAAACAAACTAAGTCAAACTCTGAGTGGAGACTTGGGCTGAAATTGGCCATTTACTGTGCCAAACTGGTGTGATTTTCTACAACAGCAGACTATTCAGTTCTGCTTTTAATGTTGCTGAATGGACTAACACCCACATCACAACTGTCAGTTTCAAGCATCTCTCTCACTCTTCTCTCAGCCTATTGTCTGTCCACCCCCCCACTCCATTTCCTCTTCCGCCATTGGTTAAAAAGCAAACTGTGTGTATGTGTGTCGATGAGTCAGCATGAGTGGTGGGTGTGAGATATAAAACGGCATGGGTGGCTGTGGGGGAAGGGGGAGGGGGGTGAAAAAGAAAGTAAAGTGGAGGACGGAAGCAAAAGAGAAAGAAAGAGAAAAGCAAGAAAGTAGGTAGGACGCGCACACGCACGAGGTAGACAAGGTCATGCTTATATTCTTGTTTTCATATTTCTCAGTGTTTAAAGGAAAAGCATGTGAGGAACATGAATGAGCAACATAACAGTGTAAAGGTGGACCCTGAACTTCCACACCAGCTAAGCTATTTGAATCATTGAAAGTAACATACCTGAGGTTTGACCGATTAGAGTTCTACACACAGTTACAAACACCAGCAACCTATCATGTGAGAGATACAATGCAGTTTTTTGTTCTTTGTAGCAAAGGCTGTCATTATCTTGGGGTTTCGATTTTCCTGTGCCAGAAAAAAATTACTGCTTTTGAGGCTATTTTAGCACCACACGCTGCACTTCAAGTGAAATTATTTATTTTCTTTTTGAGAACAAAAAAATCGAACGATGTATTCATCAAAACACTTGTGCCGAGAGCTTCTTCTGTGACACGTTTTACGCTTTGCAGCCCATTTGTAGGTTTACAACAAACACCACTTTTTTCTGGCTTCATGTTTTTTCCTGTTTTCCTTATAAGACTCGAGGGTGCATTTTGAGAGGTTACTCACACAGACGGCTTTTGATTTAATTTAAGAAAATGTTTTGAAAGACATTAAGATTTATACATTTATGTTAAAATAATACGAAATGTAATAAAAAACTACCTAGATTTTGTTTGTATAGACCTGAATAGGCTAAAGATGACTTCGAATGAGTCCCAAATCAAGCCACTTCTCTATTCTGTGCCGACTGATCACCTTTAAAAGGCAAAGGAAATGTTTTTCTAAACTTTGACGTCAAACAGCTTCTGACTGCATCATGTCATGTTTGATGGCTGTGTTGTCAGCTGGAGTTTAATGTATGGCTGCAACTAACAGCTGTAACTAAACAGAGACAGAACTCCAATACAAACGACATCACGGTTTAACCGTCCTGTGGCAAGTGTCTAAACCATAGCTGGTTTGTGTCCACCTGCTCTCTGTATGTTTTAGTACTGATTTAAGATTTTGCTGAGCACGTCTGGGTCCGACTATAAGCCACTTCGCAGAAAAATCAGCTCCATAATAACAAGTTCACAGAAGAAAGAAAAAAAGAAAACAAAAGAATGTACTGCCTTTTCATCCAAAAACTTGGTAAACTGTGTTTTTAAGGATGTTATATCAATACAACAACAGTTATTGTTATTGCTCAGATATTTTGTAGTTATATAAACACATCTCTTGTGTTATACATGTGTTTGCAACTTCGACCCTAACCACAGGTTACAAAAATACAAGTATCTTAGTCACCACAATTTACTGTGATTTGGTACTGAAAACCTATGTCCTGTGTCAGTGTGAGAGTACTCTGATGTAAAGGAAGAGGCAAAGGACAGAGGAGAAATATAACAAACAAAGGGGGGATAAAGATGAAAAGAACAAAGAAAGTGGGGGTGGTAGTAGTATAGCAATGAAAACAGGAAGTAGAAGGAATACCACTAACAGAATAGAAAAGGCAAGAAGATACAAAAGAAGACAGTAAAATACAGAGAAAGAACAGAAGTGAACAGCAACACATGCAGACAAAGGATGTAAGGGGCAGAAAACAGGGGACAAGATAAGACAACACAGAGCAAGTAGTAAGAGGAGAGGACAGTGAGACGAAGAGGGGAAGGAAGAGTAGAGCAGAGTCACAAAAGAAGAGGAAGAACATGTACAATCAAAGAAAAAAAAACAGACGAGAAGACAACAGAGGACAAAGACCATTTAAGGGCAAAGAGAAGCCCAACATACAGGAGTGAAGGCTGCGCTCCTACCTGGCATCGGCCTCACTGTAATACTCTCTGGCTACGATGTCTTCAAATAGTTCACCTCCGGTCACCCTGTAAAAGCAGACAACACACAGACACACACACACACACGTTTATTTAGGAAAGCTGGACTGGTTGGAGTGGGAGGAGGAGGTAGTGATGGTGGTGTGTGGTTATAAATGCTTCAAATCAAGGATTCCTACTTCAGTTCTTATTTTCTACAGCTCCCCCCTTCCCCCCAATCCTCCTTCACTTCATCCCCCCTTCCCACACCGTTACCATGGAAACTAGAGGGAATTGCTGAGAGATAGATGTGGATAGCGTGGGTGGTGATAGTGGCAGTGGTGGTGGTGGGGCAAATATAAGAGAGAGTTATGCAATTGTATATGTATATGGAAGAGCTGGGAAAACTGAGAGGCAGGAGCTAAAAGAAAAGGGGGGCAGAAGATGAAAAGGGATGAGGAGGAGCAGAGAGGAGAGGATGACGACGATGACGATGACTTACAAGTCAAACAGGAGGTAGTGGAAGCCCTCCTCTGATATACTGTCATGAAGACGAACTGCGAGAGAAAAAAAGAGAGATTGAGAGAGATAAAGTGATACCTGGGCTCTGCGTAGCTGGAGCATTTAAGCTATGATGGTTATTCAAAGAGTTTCTGAAAAACACTGGGGATGACTGCTGCATTACAAGCACAAGTTTTTGGTTGTTTTTTTTAAAAAGGAAAAAGGTGAGATAAAGAGATAGTGAGAGTGCGCGTGGGGTAGAAACCACAGGGAGTCGAAATAATTGAGTCTTACGTCATATGTGTTTACAATAGGGTAGGAGCTTCTGGCAATACAGGGCTCGGTTTAAACAACAAATGAATAAAACTATATACTTCTATTGGATCTTTTAATAAAAATTGTTAAGTGTGTGTTTTGGCTTTGGCAAAAAAAAGAAATTGTTCTGTATCAGGAATAAAAGACTGTTAATCAAATCTAAACTGGTCTTTACTCATTTAAATAAATTATTTTCAGTGGGTTGAAAATAAGAAAAGAATGTCCTCACCGATGTTGGGGTGTTTCAACAGACGACAAATACGAGCCTCTCGCTCCAGCTTCTGGTGATCTGAGGCGCAACAAAAGAGAGAGAGGTATGTCAGAGTTATTGTTAAACTTAGGTTATAAATATGTTATCTCTATATTGTAGAAGGCTTTTTAGGACGACGAGGTTAAATGTGTCAAAAACAGATTAGAAAATGGTTTCATGTCACAAAGGACGAAGAGAACGCAGAGGAACCCAGTGGGTGTAAAATATGGAAAAAGTGAAACATAATAAGGCGTGTTGTTCTTCCAAGTTTTAAACTAAGAAGGCTCAAGGTGGATTCCAGTGCTACATACGATAATTTAAAAAAACAAACACATTCTTGATTTACTCCATAGTTTAATGGGTGATGTTCACTAAGGCCCACAAGATTCAGCAAGTTTCAGTATTGGTGACTGACAACATAACTGTTATCTAGTCAGAGCAGCATTTCCTTAAACATAAAAGTGCACTAAAAAAAATAAATAAAAATGAAGACGTAATGAAAAAAAAGGTCAAAAAGATCAAATAAATATCCATCCATACAAAGCATTTTGAGACCTGCATTATTCGTGTCCATGAATTCAAGAGTCTATGTAAAAACAGAGCATGAATATTTAGCAAAAATACAGCAAGTTGTTCAAATTATAAAACACCAAACTGAATTTAAATAATGTTGCTGAATTTTTGTGTGCGTGTTACATTTTTCTCCATAATGCAGAAAATATAAGAAATATATGAAGCAACATAAATTGAATATATTATGTTTAAGTGGCTTTGAACTTTGAGTATTTCAGAAACTCGTGATCTACTGGGATTTTCCCACACAACCAACTCTGGGGTTTACAAAGACTGGTTCCGTAAAGAGAAAATGAGCAGCGGTTCACTAGGAGAAGATACTTTGTTACTCCCAGACTTCAAAGGAGCATAGCCATAATTCTTCCGCCCAGAAGGAAGAGAATAGTAATTCAAATAACCACATATTACAACCAAGATATGCAGAAGAGCATCTCTGAATGCAGGAAGGAGCAGAAGACCACACTGCCTGCCATTCCTGTTTGCAAAGAAAACTACTTTGAGACTAAAATGTGTTGCCTGGTCTGTCTGTGCAACATTTGGTGCAAACAGCATGAAACAGTGGTTCCACAGTGGATGTGTTATATCAATAAAGCAATGATGTGGGAATTATTTTATAGGGATATTTTCTGGGCTTCAGTACTAGCTGAGCAGCATTTTGACACCAGAGCTACTTTAAGGATAAAATACTCTGGTGGTCTCCTTCACCTGACCTGAATCAATCCAATAGTGCATCTTTGGGTTGTGGTGGAACCAGGGGCGTAATTTCCAGGGGGGTTAGAGGGTTATGACCCCCTAATAATCAGACCCAACCAATATAACTCCCCCAATAAAATTATGAATGATCTTGCATAAATAGGCTCTTGGTTTTCTTTACTCTTTTCAGGTACTACCAGCAAAATAGTTGCATGTTTAATCATCTGGGAATTTACCCAGATTCATTTATTTATTTATTTAGACAGAGATCTTGACCCCTCCTATGTTCAGTACAAAGTTACGCCGATGGGTGGAACAGCAGAGTTCAATCGTGGATGCTCAGATGAAAATATCTGCTGGAAATGTGTGATGCTGACATGTCAACACAGACCAAAATCCCTGACTCTAAGCCAAAGACAAAAGAGGATCCAATCCGGTCATAGCAAGGTGCAACTAACGAAGTTATCGGTGGGTGTAATTTACGGTGAGTGGAAGTACAAATATATGAGCATATATACTTCAAGGCACACTATGTATGTATGTATGCACTAAAATATTTACATCAGCATGTCCCTTTACACAACAGATTACTGATGCTAACCAACATGCATTACAGGGTTATTGTGCAAGACACAGCCGGCATATAAAGCACACACACATACAGACACACATACACACAGGGGGTGGATCACCGGATCCACGAAGCGTGACTGTCAGCACAAACGTACATATGCATAGGTTGCACCCACACGCGTACAATCTGTACGAGTTTAAGAGAACACAGACTGGCAAAACTCAAGTGCACACATTCACACTGGCACTGTGGAGTGACAGTGAAGTGTAAGCGTGGTGATTATAGTCTCAGAAGATGAGAGGAGTGAGGCGGAGAAAGGAGTGGAGGAGTGTTGAAGGGGGACAGGAGAGGAGGAGTAAAAAGGAAGGAGAGAAAAAATACAAGGACGTTTAATATGCACAAAGCCTGGTTGCTGTCTTTCTGGTGAAACAATAAGACACCGCTAATCACTGCCTGCTACTTCTTTTTTTTTTTCTTTTTAACTCTAGTCATTTATTCTTCACATTTGGTTTTTGTTTGAGGCTATGAGCTCACTGAATATTTTTTCCCCATTTATTTGTTTGTCCATGTGTAACAAACTGCATTTTAATGGGACTGAATTTCATCTTTTCAAAACATGGATTCACATCTGACCTACTCAGAAACACACCGATTACAATGTTTGTGATTTACTGGGAGAGACCTATTGCAAATTAGCACTTTAAATAAGGCTATCATTCCTGCGCGATCACGTTACTGCGTGATCGTGCAAGCTTTCACTCCAGTTGAACTGTATCTGACTGACTCTTAAAAACTACCAACTCTCAGCTTGTGTTTAGCACTCCCAGATGTTATCTGTCATACTAATGTCAAGTGTTGGAAAACTTGTCATGGGCACTCGCATCGCATTTCATTCTATCAGTGGCATCTGCTAATATTACTCTGCAAGTACAGAATTGGCTCACAGTAGCTGCTGTGGTGCATCATCTATCGTCTACCATCTGTGCCTTTGTTATCAATCCATCATCTACGTGGGACAGTTTTATTATTAATATTGTGATATCAAGTATTGAAAGATCTATTGAAATATAACACATATGTCATTACTGGGCTTTTTTTCTTGCCTTGCTTCTGCTTAAAACTCATTTGGCATTGTGAGGTGAGGTAATAAAAAAACTCATCATAGGATTTACAGATGGAGGATAACTGAGGATGCGATACACAACCTCCCCTGAAATGAACATGGTCTTTTATCAGGTCTTCTATCAGAGCTTTATCAGACCGGGAGATAACACTACAGCAAAAAATTGTGTATGACGGATGACCTTCCCATGGCAGAACACTCATAACAGATGCTCTTCTCAACTGCCCTGCATAAAAGAGGACACAACTGATAACTGTCTATACAGTCTGCAGTGTGTGTGTGTGTGTGTGTGTGTGTGTGTGTGTGCACGCGTGTGTGTGTGTGCACGCGTGTGTGTGTGTGCACGCGTGTGTGTGTGTGCACGCGTGTGTGTGTGTGTGTATACCAAGGAAGAAGTCAGCTATCAGGTTCAACTGTACGACAGTATTTTTAGTACTGCATATGAGGGGTCAGCGTAGTTTAACAAGAACTATGGAGATTAATGTAATTTTATTTATGTATTGCATGTAGTGTATCAGGATAAAACTGATATGTAACTGACAGTTAAAAACCCGGTTTATAAAAGGTACCTTCTCTCATGTATAAACGGTGGGAGATTTGCCAGAGCTACTGCAACACTAAACATTTACTTAAATAGATTTACTGTAAGGCCAAGAGCTCCATTTGTTTTCATAGTTGTGTTTACGTATTTAGCTAGGTAGAAAGTATTCTAAGTAGGGACAGCTGATGTCATATTATAAGATTATCATGTGCATTTTTGTTATCTAGTTACAAGTTTAATATATTTTCACTCCTAATTTGATCTTTTTCTCAACTTCTCATTAATGCAAATGAGCCAATCAAATGGCCGAAACTCAAACGCACTCAGACAAGCTTGGTGAAGAAGACCAAACCGAGCATTACAATGGGTAAGAGAGGTGATTTAAGTGACTTTTAACATGTCATTGTTCAAATGGTGCCAGACAGACTGGTCTCATTTCAGAATCTGATGATCTTCTGGGATTTTTCCCGCAATACCACCTGTAGGGTTTCTCTGAATGCACAACAAGTTATAACAGAAGCATACAGCCTAAAGCAGCAGAAATCCACATTAGACACCACTCCTGTCAGCTAAGAATAGGACACTGATGCTACAGTTCGATTGGATGGCCAAAACTAAACAATAAAATATTGGAAAAACGTTGCCTGGCCTTCAGACTAGCCCTGCTCTGTCATTTAGATAATAGGATCATAATCTGGCATAAATAAGATAAAAGAACAGAACAATGCTGCCTTTTATTAACAGGGTTTAGGCTGTTGGTGATGTAAATACGTGTGGCGAGTTTTCAAAGAAAGTTAACCAAAAGGAACGGACGAAAGATTTGTTTCTTTATCTGAAACGAGTTGTCTCAACCAATTATAAGATAAATGAAGATTACTGTGAAATCTGAGTTGTGCATAGCTACTCCAGTAGAGTCAGAATAAAAACAGGGAGCAGGACATGAGCATAAAGGCACTCATTTAAAACACACTTTAATTAATTACTGCAGTTTATGCAGTTATGTGCTGAAAACATAAAAGGTGGTCCAAAATGCATTCGCTCTGGGGTTTAAAAAAAAGTACTCTTTTGTAAAAACATGACACACAAACAAGATCAAATGAGAACTTATTTGTGTGGTTCTCACTGTAATTACCTTACTGTCAGCAACTGCGGCCATGTGGCTCTTTTAGTGAAGGCTGCTTAAAATATTCATTTAATGAGTCTTTTAAAGTGCCGGTCAGTCAGAACCAGCAGGGTAAATAAGAAATGAGACCAGGGAGTGGGGTAAGGAAGAAAGGCAAGGACAAGAACACATGCACAGAGTGAGATAACCCAAGGACAACATTCAGTGAAATCAGTGGGAATCTTCATGCTGAAGGAGAAGAGAGCAGAGCAGAGGAATATATTTGGGTTAATCATCACCAGTGAGGACTTAAGTCTCTAGAGAGGGAGGAGATGTAAAAAGACAGCCACAAAGACAGCCAGATATAACCACTGTTCGGAACACTTGACTCGTAACAGCGTGAGCCCTACCAGCAGGGAAATGTGGAGTGCGGATTGAAAAGTTTCCTATATCCTACAGATCCTACAGACGCACAGCATAAAAAGCAGCCTCTGAGTTTAAGGTGAAGCATGACAGTGGTGGTGCAGAGGGGCTGCATGTATATAGAAATCTAAGTGGATTCCTGAGAGTAATATGATTAAGAAAGCATCATTTTTCCAGTGACACACCTGAACTTGTAATCTCATTACATGACATTACATAATTACATAATGGGTGAAATACTTCCATATAAACAGAGTGTGAATTGACAGAAAAAGTACCAACACATCTTGAATTATTTACATTTGTAATTGCAGCCACAGTGATTTGATTTCACACTCGGGTTAAAGTCTCATCACTTTAGTTGACTATATCTGTCCTGGTTATGTGACATTGACACAAAGCTCACTGGCCAAAACCAGGTCAGATCACTTCTACTGCATTGCAGGTGAACATTAACCCCCCCCACACACACACACACATATATACAGAGGCACACCTGTATATAGACACACACACTCCCACACAGACACACAAGCTCTACTCTATCATGATATAATTACATGGCCATACAGGAACCTCTGGCATCCACTTTATTGCCAATAAACAAGTCCTATGATTGGCTGGAAGCCTTGCCCAGCAGACCTGCCCTATATTTCCTGTTGACATGTGTTGGATTGGCATTAACCGTTTGTCGGCTGGAAAAGGGAACGGCAGGGTGGGGTGGTGGGAAGATGTAATGAGAAGCCCGACTACTACTCTATTCATAAATTTGAATGTTTAGTATGTGAACCAAGTGTTATGACTACAACAACCAACAAATTGTGACACTTTTTGGTTGTAACTACTAGTTTCTTGATAGAGTTCACTGTCCAGTTGACTGCCTGCATCACAGACACTGCTTCTCTGCTGTGGCTGTCTGAATATCTGCCCGTGTGTGTCTGAGAGAAAGAGAGGGAGAGTCAGATGAGTATCCCGTGCTAAAGGCATGTAGGCGTACAGGCGCATGGCCCTCAGCTGCCAAATGCCTGGGGTGCCTTTGCTCTGATGACCCCACCCTCCCCTCAGCTACCATCTCCATCTGCTGATCCTAAACAAACGGTCCTCTTAAGTTGGTGAAACCAGGGCTGTAAACTCACCGACCCTACCTGCTGCCTGAGAAATATTACAACATAAAAAAAGGCCTAAACCAAATCCCACTTCTAAAGTAGAGCAGCAAGCCATCAGGGCTGCCATAAAGCGTGAATGCAGCAGCAGCCCATGTCACAAAGGTCATGGAGCTATAAAAAGGACTTTGAGTAGAAGTAGTATGCAGCAGCTCTGTTGGCTCTAGCATAGCCCTGCTATTTCACAGAACATGGCTCATCCATTAGTAAGGAGCGCAGCACGGGCCTCGCGCACCGCTCAGTCAGGTCAGATCAGTCACCCTATCAAATGTTGAAGCAGAGAGATTACACTGTGCCTCCGAAAAATGGTGGAAAGCAGCTGCACTGCCCGATAAAGCAGCTGGAGTGAAATTATGCAGAATGATAGCATAACCTATAGGAAGTGTATTTATACTCTGTGTGTCTGTGTATGTGTAACTTTAAGTCTCATTAAACCAGACTCTAGAATTAACTGCTAGCCTCTTGCAGTAATAGAGGCCGGATAATCTAGGATGGGTTTAATCTCATTAAATGCTGCACAATGCAATAAAATGCAGGCAAAAAATGAGATACAATTGATGTCAAGAATAATGTGACACCACAATTAGAAAAATGTTTGTTGCAGTCGACTTCTTCTATTTTTTATAGAAACTTAATTTTTTATAAAAAGCTTGTCTGCAAAGTTTAATATTAGACTATATTTTCGTTACGGCTTAGTAAGAAAGATCAATACAGACGCTCAGATCATATACCCTCTACCACCCTCGTAATGTTTGAAATCAGAAACACATTTGTAATTTCACTGCACAAAATGTGATGAGTTATGAGTGACAGTAGCAATGCTCATTTGTGTCTGATGCCTGCTGGAGCTGGAAATAGTATGCTGAAATACAATGCTAAAAGTGCATTACAACATCATCTCATTTATTTATTACACTGCACTGTTTCCAAGTGTCTGCATAGTAAAGGAGTTGAACACACATAACCTGACTATATAAACATTCAAGTCTAATATTTTCAAACATTATTATTGAATTTTATACCCAGGAGCCTGACCTTTAAGAAGCTCACATAATCGTGAACACACAAAGCATAATTTTTTTTAAATTGTCTGCACACGGCACTGATATTTTAACAATGGTTTGGTAAGAAAATTAATACCTACAAACTGACAAGCCGAACTGAGGGTAACATTTGAGAGAGAAGGCAGATAAGGACAGACATTTCAGGATCAAGCCCTCTGCTACATGCCTGTTAAAATGCCTTTTCTACCACACTCAACATTTTAACACACAATCCATTTGTGAGCTTATGTCAAGGCAGGGTAACAGTCAAGTGACAGTGTGGTGCCACCTGGCAGGGCCACGGCAGTGGGTCTCCAGTTACGAGGCTGCAAGGGCAGCAGGAGATTTACACTGGGCAAGTGGTGGTGTAAATTGCCACGGCGACCACAGTGGTGCTCGACTGGCTTTGGTGGCAAAGGCATTTAGCCTTGGCTTTGGCTTAAGTCATTACTGGCTGAGTAGCATGTGACACTAATTACGGTGGTTACAGAGTCTATGTTATTCAGAAGAAACAAAATCCCAATATATAGAAAAACCTTCTCACTTTACATTATTATACAAGCCAGTATTTGAAGACTGACTGATTTATTGGTACGCCCATATTATCCTGCAACACATGCAGCAGAATATGAATTGCAGCTAAACAACTAAACAAGATGATTTCAAGATTAGGGATCGTTTAGGTTTTATCCAATACCAGTACTTTTGAAACTGTGCCGGTGCTTAAACGGTGCTCGAACCGGTGCTTAAAGAATGAAGAACACAAACTTTGTCCAAAAACCTCTCATGTTTAGCTGTTTTCCACTTTTTCTTTGGTCATTTTAGCCTTTTTGGCCAGGGTGAAGGGAGGATCTGCCATCAAACAAGAAGACAGCCACATGTAACTACGACGGTGTTTGCTAGTTCACCTTACATGCATTAATGTAATAACGTGGTTAGCCTACTCAATGTAAATTACACACGAACAACATTAAGCGACTGACCCAGAGCAGAACGGCTGCTGCTGCCATCATCATCCGTCATCATTTCTGGTACACTGGCAGGGCTAGGGGCCAGGACTCTACTCTTCGGGTTTTTGGGGGATGTTGCTAACTCCGGGTCCGATAACAGGCACCACACCCGCAGTAGATTTGCTCGGTGTGAGGTCTCGCGGCAAGCTATCAAATACGGTGCATTTCTCGGCTTTTGAAAAAACGCTATGCGTCGCCAGGTGTTTCATCAGATTCGAGGTGTTACCTCCTTTGCACAGTATCACCTTAAAGCACTTGTTGCAGGCTGCTGAGTTTGCATCTTTTGCTGTGAAGTACACCCAGACTTTTGACCGCTTGGCCTTGGGCATTTTTAATCTGTAGCACTGCTACAGCAGTGCCATCATAGCACCGGATACCGGTACCCATCCCTATTCAAGATAAGTAGTGTGTATAGGGTTGGTTATCAGTGATGCCTGCTCTGTTCTCTGCTGTGCTGAGTTTTACTTCTCTTCTGCCCACTTTTGCTTTTCACATTTGCATGTATGCATGTAGAAGGGCAGGACGATCCCAGAATAGAGCATACAGCTAAATAGAAATTACTGCAGCTGAAAATAGCTTCGACTTTAATGGTCCTGACTGATTTACGTTGAACTCTTTGGACTTGATTTAAAGACAATTACTGCTACGATCTTTCCTGCAGTCATATATAGGGCACACAAACAATACCATATAATTTGTTCTCCAGGGGTTCCTCAACACATCTCAGAAACAGGGTAGTGTAAAAGGTGAACCAGTGTTGAGCAAACCTACTGTATGACTGTCACATCACCATACCAGTGTTGTTTTTACTGCTGCTAGGGCTTTTCCAGCTTCCTCTATTTCTTATAAATAGACATGAATGTAATTAAAAGTTTGTCCTATGAAGTGGCATCTGAGAAGGAAACCAAATTTTGCTGCTACATTTTACTTATATAACTGTCTACACTACAGGTGGGGGTGGTGACCACTGGGACAGAGAAGCTATGAACAACTTAGTCATTTTTGAATGGTTGCAAATTGTACTTTTAGCTCATGAATTAACAGATAAATATCGAAACAGTGGTGTTGTTTGAGATCACACTTTGGCTCCCATGGAAGCTGTGATTCAATAGAACTGGATGCATATGTGATATAACACTGAAATAAGTTGTGCTTACCTCTTGCAGATAACTTTTTGGTGTTGATTATTTTAGCAGCATACTCCTGTCCTGTGCACAGCTTAACACATCTGCGCACCACTGAAAATGCTCCCCTGGAAAACACAGAAAAAAACCCCATTGACTAACATTTCATGCATGGTTATCATAGGACAACTCTATCAGGAAAAATAACTACCAGCTGAAACAACACTTCATTTCTTTATCATAAATTAACAAGTTAGGACCATTGTTCTCATGCAAATTCTTGAGTGGTTATTTGCTGAGTGAACAACTTTGCAGAATGAGCATTTTTCAGACTCAGAACATAACAGAACTGATAACACTTCTCATGTTCACCGTGGATACATTAAACACTTTGCTGCTTAGTTAATAAGATCTCGTGAGATCTCCAGTTAGGATACAAGTAATGTGAACACGTCAGATGTCAAAAGGTAAATTGGTAAAATGTAAGAGCTAAACTGGGCTCTCAAACACATTAGATAAAATTTGTATCACTTACAACCGTGTTTCCCACTGTCTTGTACCTGGAACCCATAGAGACCTGCTGGTGTAGTTGGTGTTCTTATTCCTGCGTTATACGTTTTATTTCCTTGTTTTGTAA